>NW_027632595.1:2222855-2315475 GCF_902686455.1 Sciurus vulgaris
CCAACCAGGGAAAAAAGAAATAAAAATCCTTAAGCAGTAATTTACCTTGCCTAATCTTGCTGAAGCCTACATTGGAATATAAACTGCATAAAACAGTAGACTCAGTGAGGGACCAACCTAGGCTGAAGAAAAAAAAAATGCCCATTTTAAGTTCCTCCTGGACTGCAACACACACACACACACACACAAATAATGGTTTTAAGACTTTCTTTCTCTCTCCCTCCATCCTCTTTTTTTTAATTTTAAAAATTTTTAGCACACAATTTTGATCCTACATATCTAGGTAAATGTTTTCTTATTAGTTCTATTTTTATTCAACTCTAGAGTTATCTTTTCTTTTAAACCTCTATAATGTTGTAAAGAAGATTCATCTGCAAAAATTGCAAGGCCTTTGCTTTTGTGTTATGTGTAGATTATGCTTTCTGCCTATATATCTGCACGTGTCCATATATCATGTACATATTAAAACTAGCCAATAGATAATAGGTGTCACAAATTAAAATTTAAAAATGGATCCAGGGAGAGGTTTCAAGATGGCGGCCTAGAGGGTGTCTGCATTTCATGTTGCTCCAGGACTCAGGATTCAAAAGAGGAGATATTGAGATGCTTGGGACCAACTCAAACCAGCCGGGTGACTCTCACCCCCTGGGGGGGCATCCCTGATGGGACAGGGGTCCCAGAACGCAGGAAACTTTGTGAAGTAGAACTGCCGGTGAGACGCCCCTCACCCCGCTGGAGCAGTGAACTTGGACAGCTGGGAGCGCCGTAAAGGAGGCCGCTCTGCACAGCGCTGGGACTCGGAGCAACCACTGCGGCTCCAGCGGCTGCCCAGGGGAAGAGTGGCGAGGAGAACTGTGTGGACTCAGGACACCGGGGCCTGCCCTGAGGAGGAGGAGAGGAGCGTGGCCACTTGGATTCGGAGAGACTGCACCAGAGCTACAGGCGGTTGCCAGAGGAGAAGCTGCGTGGCGATCTGTTTGGAATCAGAACGACGCTTCTGAACACCGGGGCCTGCCCTGAGGACTAGGAGGAGGAGAGGAGCGTGGCCGCTTGGATTCGGGTGACTACACCAGAGCTACAGGCGGTTGCCAGAGAACGGGCTGCGTGGCGAGCTGTTTGGACTCTGACCACTTCTGTACGCCGGGGCCTGCCCGGAGGAGTAGGAGAAGGAGGAGGAGGAGCGCGGCGGGTCGTTTGGACTCGCAGTGACTGCATTAGCGCTCCAGGCGGCTGCTCAGAGGAGAAGGCAAGTGGTGAGTTGTTTAGTCTTAAAGTGACAGCTCCTGAACACAGGGGGGCTGCCTGGAGGAGAAGCGTGGTGGGACGCTTGGTCTTGAGTGACCGCACCTGAGCTCCGGGCAGTTGCCCAGAGGACCCGTGCAGCGGGTCACGAGGATACAGAGCCACTCAGAGGGACTGCTCCTGAACACCCGGGGGGTTATCTGGAGAAGGAGGAGGAACGGGGAGGGTCACTTCGACTCGGAGTGATTGATTGCCCTGGGCTACGGGTGGTTGGTGGGAGGAGGAGGCACGCAGTGAGTTTCTTGGACTCCTAGTGACCGCACCGGAATACTGGGCGGCTGTCTGGAGGAAGAGGTGTGTGGCGGGTCTCTGGGACTCAGAGCGATTGTTCGGGGCCACAGGTGACTGCTCAGAGGAGGGGCCACACAGCCAGGCGATTAGGTGCAGAGCAGGGTCCCATGATCTAGGAGGCTTCTGGGTGGAAGAGCCGCACAGAGACAGGCATAGGGCGGAGCGAAGGTTCCAGGCCTGTGGGCAAATTCTCTGAGGAGGGGCAGCCTAAGGAGATTCATCTGTGAAGGGTGAGGCTCCCAGGCCCAGGAGGTAGGGCCGGGCCCCTGGAAACTTTGCAGAGGAAGGCAGCCCAGCCCAGGCAGTAGCTGTAAATTGAGGGGAACCTCTAGGAGGAAACTGACCAGCAAGACCTCCCCACTGGGTGAGTCTTCCCTGCCTGGTGAGGTTTCCCCACAAGGACGGTAAAACCAGAGACACAGGCCCAAACAGGCCTTGCCTCAGCCCACAGCCTAGGTCCCCTTTGGATGACCATTGGTCAACAAGTGGAGGCACCTCTGCCCACTAGCAGGGAATATACCCCACCTGAAGGCCACCACTCCTAGAGAGGCAGCTTCCTTGTGGAGCACCGCATTATCAACTCCCTCCAAGACTTCAGCCTACTGAAGGCTAAGAGGGGACATTTATAGAAATCTTCAGGGACATTGTAAATCAACAGAGGAAATCTGCAATATCTCAACGGTCCACTGATACCTGAACAATATGAGAAAACAAGGAAAGAAAATGCTGCAAACAAATCTAGATGTTACATCAATAAAACCCAATGACAGCATGGCAGAAGAAATGACAGAAAAGGAGTTCAGAATGTACATAATTAAAATGATCAGAGAAGCAAACAATGAGATGAAAGAGCAAATGCAAGCATTGAATGATCGCACCAATCGACAGTTAAAAGTGCAAATACAGGAAGCAAAAGATCATTTCAATAAACAGTTAGAGATATTGAAAAAAAAACCAAACAGAAATCCTTGACATGAAGGAAACAATAAACCAAATTAAGAACTCCATAGAAAGCATATCCAATAGGATAGAACACCTGGAAGACAGAACCTCAGACATTGAAGACAAAATATTTAACCTTGAAAACAAAGTTGAACAAACAGAGAAGATGGTAAGAAATCATGAACAGAATCTACAAGAACTATGGGATATCATGAAAAGGCCAAATTTAAGAATTATTGGGATTGAGGAAGGCCTAGAGAAACAAGCCAAAGGAATGAACAATTTATTCAATGAAATAATATCAGAAAATTTCCCAAATCTGAAGAATGAAATGGAAAATCAAGTTCAAGAGGCTTATAGGACTCCAAATACACAAAATGACAACAGACCCACACCAAGGCATATTGTAATGAAAATACCTAACATACAAAATAAAGACATAATTTTAAAGGCTGTGAGAGAAAAGAACCAAATTACATTCAGGGGGAAACGAATACGCATATCAGCAGATTTTTCAATCCAGACCCTAAAAGCTAGAAGGGCCTGGAACAACATTTTTCAAGTCCTGAAAGAAAATGGATGCCAACCAAGAATCTTATACCCAGCAAAACTTACCTTCAAATTTGACGATGAATTAAAATCCTTCCATGATAAACAAAAGCTAAAAGAATTGACAAAAAGAACGCCAGCATTACAGAACATTCTCAACAAAATATTCCATGAGGAAGAGATGAAAAGCAAAGAAGCAAATCAGCAAAGGGAGGAATTATCCTAAAGGAATTGTCAAATAAAGGAGGAAACAAGTTGTGTCAAACAAATAAATAAACAAAATTTTAAAAATGAACCAAATGACCGGGAAACCAAATCATTTCTCTATAATAACCCTGAATGTTAATGGCCTGAATTCATCAATCAAAAGACATAGACTGGCAGACTGGATTAAAAAGAAAGATCCAACAATATGTTGCCTGCAAGAGACTCACCTCATAGAAAAAGATACGCATAGACTAAAGGTGAAAGGATGGGGAAAAACATACCACGCACATGGACTCAGCAAAAAAGCTGGAGTATACATCCTCATTTCCGATAATGTGGACTTCAAGCCAAAGTTAGTCAAAAGGGATAAAGAATGTCATTTCATACTGCTTAAGGGAAGCATAAATCAGCAAGATATAGCAATTATAAACATCTATGCCCCAAACAGTGGCTCATCTATGTATGTCAAACAAATCCTTCTCAATTTCAGAAACCAAATAGACCACAACACAATAATACTAGGTGATTTTAACATGCCGCTCTCACCACTGGACAGATCTTCCAGACAAAAATTGAACAAAGAAACCATAGATCTCAATAACACAATCAATAATTTAGACTTAAAGAACATTTATAGAATATACCATCCAACCAAGAGTGAATACACTTTCTTCTCAGCAGCACATGGATCCTTCTCTAAAATAGACCATATATTATGCCACAAAACTAATGTTAGCAAATACAAGAAGATAGAGACACTAGCATGTATTCTATCAGATCATAATGGATTGAAGTTAGAAATAAATGAAAGAGTAAAACACAGAAACTATTTCAACATCTGGAGATTAAACAATATGCTATTATATGATGAATGGATAACAGAAGATATTAGGAAGGAAATTAAAAAATTCTTAGAGGTAAATGAGAACAAAGAAACATCATATCAAAATCTCTGGGACACTATGAAAGCAGTACTTAGAGGGAAATTTATTTCATGGAGCGCATTTAATAAAAGAAGTAAAACTCAACAAATAAACAACCTAACACTACAGCTCAAAGCCCTAGAAAAAGAAGAACAGAACAGCACCAAAAGTAGTAGAAGACAGGAAATAGTTAAACTCAGAGCTGAAATCAATGAAATTGAAACAAAAGAAACAATACAAAAAATTGACAAAATAAATAGTTGGTTCTTCGAGAAAATAAACATAATTGATAAACCTTTAGCCACACTAACAAAGAGAAGACGAGAGAAAACCCAAATCACTAAAATTCGGAATGAACAAGGAAATATCACAACAGACAGGATTGAAATACGAAACATAATTAGAAGCTATTTTGAAAATCTATACTCCAACAAAATAGAAAATTTCGAAGACATCAAGAGGTTTCTAGAGACATATGAATTGCCTAAACTGAACGAGGAGGACATAAACAATTTAAATAGACCAATTTCAAGTTCTGAAATAGAAGAAGTCATCAAAAGCCTACCAACAAAGAAAAGTCCGGGACCAGATGGTTTCTCAACCGAGTTCTACAAAACCTTTAAAGAAGAGCTCATTCCAATACTTCTCAAAGTATTCCATAAAATAGAAGAGGAGGGAACCCTCCCAAACTCATTCTATGAAGCCAATATCACATTGATAACTAAATCAGACAGAGACTCATCAAGGAAAGAAAATTTCAGACCAATATCCTTAATGAACATCGACGCAAAAATTCTCAACAAAATTTTAGCAAATCGCATACAAAAACATATTAAAAAGATAGTGCACCATGATCAAGTGGGTTTCATCCCAGGGATGCAAGGTTGGTCCAACATCAGGAAATCAATAAACGTAATTCACCATCTTAATAGACTTAAAGTCAAGAATCACATGATTATTTCAATAGATGCAGAAAAAGCATTTGATAAAATACAGCACCCCTTCATGCTCAAAACACTAGAAAAAATAGGGATAGGGGGAACATTCCTTAACATTGTAAAGGCCATTTATGCTAAGCCCATGGCTAATATCATTCTAAATGGTGAAAAACTGAAAGCATTCCCCCTAAAAACTGGAACAAGGCATTGATGCCCTCTTTCACCACTTCTATTCAACATCGTTCTTGAGACTCTGGCCAGAGCAATTAGACAAACCAAAGAAATTAAAGGGATACGAATTGGAAAAGAAGAACTCAAACTATCCCTGTTCGCTGATGACATGATTATATATTTAGAGGAACCTGGAAATTCCACCAGAAAACTCTTAGAACTCATAAGTGAATTCAGTAAAGTAGCAGGTTACAAGATCAATGCCCATAAATCCAACGCATTTTTATACATAAGTGATGAATCTTCAGAAAGAGAAATTAGGAAAACTACCCCATTCACAATAGCCTCGAAAAAAATACAATACTTGGGAATCAATCTCACAAAAGAGGTGAAAGACCTCTACAATGAGAACTATACAACACTAAAGAAAGAAATTAAAGAACACCTTAGAAGATGGAAAGATCTTCCATGTTCTTGGATAGGAAGAATTAATATTGTCAAAATGGCCATACTACCTAAAGTGCTATACAAATTCAATGCAATTCCAATTAAAATCCCAATGACGTACCTTACAGAAATAGAGCAAGCAATTATGAAATTCATCTGGAAGAATAAGAAACCCAGAATAGCTAAAGCAATCCTTAGCAGGAAGAGTGAAACAGGGGGTATTGGAATACCAGATCTTCAACTCTACTACAAAGCAATAATAACAAAAACGGCATGGTATTGGTACCAAAATAGAAAGGTAGATCAATGGTACAGAATAGAGGACACGGACACAAACCCAAATAAATACAATTTTCTCATACTAGACAAAGGGGCCAAAAATATGCAATGGAGAAACGATAGCCTCTTCAACAAATGGTGCTGGTAGAATTGGAAATCCATATGCAACAGAATGAAACTAAACCCATATCTCTCACCATGCATGAAACTAAACTCAAAATGGATTAAAGACCTCGGAATCAGACCAGAGACCCTGCAGATTATAGAAGAAAAAGTAGGTCCAAATCTTCACCTTGTTGGTCTAGGACCAGACTTCCTTAACAGGACTCCCATAGCACAAGAAATAAAAGCTAGAATCAACCACTGGGATAGATTCAAACTAAAAAGCTTTCTCTCAGCAAAGGAAACTATCAGCAATGCGAAGAAAGAGCCTACAGAGTAGGAGAATATCTTTGCCAATCATACTTCAGATAGAGCACTAATCTCCAGAATCTATAAAGAACTCAAAAAACTCTACTCCAAGAATTCAAATAATCCAGTCAACAAATGGGCTAAGGAAATGAATAGACACTTCACAGAAGAAGATCTACAAGCAATCAACAAACATATGGAAAAATGTTCAACATCTCTAGTAATAAGAGAAATGCAAATCAAAACCACCCTAAGCTTCCATCTCACCCCAATTAGAATGGCGATTATCAAGAATACGAGCAACAACAGGTGTTGGCGAGGATGTGGGGAGAAAGGTACGCTCATACACTGCTGGTGGGGCTGCAAATTAGTGCAGCCACTCTGGAAAGCAGTGTGGAGATTCCTTAGAAACTTGGAATGGAACCACCATTTGACCCAGCTATCCCACTCCTTGGCCTATACCCAAAGGACTTAAAATCTGCATACTACAGAGATACAGCCACATCAATGTTCATAGCTGCTCAATTCACAATAGCCAGACTGTGGAACCAACCTAGATGCCCTTCAATTGATGAGTGGATAAAGAAACTGTGGTATATATATACAATGGAATATTACTCAGCCATAAAGTATGATAAAATTATGACTTTTGCAGGCAAATGGATGAAATTGGAGAATATCATGCTAAGTGAGATAGGCCAATCTCAAAAAGCCAATGGACGGATGATATCGCTGATAAGTGGAGGATGACACATAATGGGGGGAGGGAAGGGTTAGAGTTAGGGTTAGGGGGGGGAGCAAGTATGGAGGAAGGAACTACTGTATAGAGGGTAAAGAGGGGTGGGAGGGGTGGGGGGAAGGGAAAAATAACAGAATGAATCAAACAACATTGCTCTATGTAAATTTATGATTACACAAATGGTATGCCTTTACGCCATGTACAAACAGAGAAACAACATGTATCCCATTTGTTTACAATAAAAAAAAATGGATCCAGGTACCTTTAATTTAGATGATTTAAAGGGGTTCAATTTAAATTGGGTAAACAAATGAAGCTAAAATGTCTTTAAAATTACTTAATACACAATTCTCTCCAGGTAGTCAAAATAATGAAACATTGATTTTTTTTAAATGTCTAATATCAATTGCTTCTAGAACTTATGTTGAATGGAAAAATGATGGCAGATATCGTTCAATACACTTCCCTGATATCTTGGTTTTAGAGCAAAGTAAATAAATTAGATATGACATGTATAGGAATACTTTAATGCATTTGTTTTAGAAATCTGATTAGCAAAGTTAAAATGTTGTTAAATAACATTGATTACTCTAAAGTTCCTGAATTCCATAGGGTGATATACTTAAACATTGTGTGTTCATAAATTGGTAAACAGATATTGTTCCATGTACAAGGTGTTGGAAATTTTCAAATGAGTTTCAGTTAGAGTACTGTATATAATATAAAGTATTTCATATTATTAAAATGGTATAATTTCTAAAAATTCAGTAATTTCATAAGTGTTTTTCCAAAATGTGAAGAAAAAAAGGGTCAACAGAGAGAAAAGAGAAACAGGTTCTAGGTACATAAATACTCTTAGTAGAAGGGAGAAGAAAATGTTTCTGGGTAAGAAAGTTCTTGTGTAATGAAATATATGAGGGTCTAAGTAAGTGCCAAGAAAGTCTGTGTGCAAGTAAAGGGCAAATTTCATAAAGTTGGTGTGTAGCTAAGTTAGTTATCTGTATGTGAGACAATTATTTAAACCCATTTAAGGTTTTTTCTAAGATCAAATACTGGTGTACTGATGTAAACCAGAATTTAATCCACATATTGAACAGAAAAATATTTGGGCAAAATCCCAAGTGACACCAGACCAAGATGAATGGATTCAGAAGGCAATACCACTGGGACCTGTGCTAGTCTGGGTCATGTTCACTCACTCATGAACCCGTCCATCACTCCCAGGTTCAGTAGTCCTTTTGGGGACTTTTGGGGTTCAATTGTCTGTGGTAGGAATTGGGTGGCCTTGTGGCTATGATGCCTTTTGGGGGAAAACCTGGACAGTGCTACCTTGCCAGCAGTGTACTGCAAGCTGTCAGGCTTCATCAGGGTCCCTTTAATTGGAGGGAACTGAATCACCCATATGCCAGTGTGTCTGCACCCCCAACACACACTGACTACACTGCTCCTGGCTGAAGAAGTAAGGATCACATTTCCTGAAAAGAGTAGCCACATGGGATGTTCCTCTTACCTCTTTGCTCTTACCATTACTGCTATTCCAGCACTTAACTTGAATCATTGCCTCAAGCAGCCAGGAGCAGAAGTGTCTCTGATGACCAAGGGAATCCTCTCATCACCATGCTGTCATTTTATCTATTTGTTATGTCAGGTGGTATCTGCAGAAAATCCAGGTTATCACAGCAGACACTCATTTGGACCCATCTTTCCCAAGGCGCAGAAACACTCCCTGTGGTGATAAAAAAATTGTCCTCTCCTACATGTTCCTGGAATTTCCTCCCACTTCAATCCCACATTGCAGTATGCAAGCTCTTTTGACAATGAATATCCTAGCTGTCTCCTTATTTTCTATTATTTCACAGGATCACTGTTAACAAACTTAGGCATTTCTTTGAGAAGAATTGAAACCAGGGTAGCAGGATATTGAGGATGGATGGTTCAATGGAATTAACTTTCAAAACCTAAGCTCAGTACAATGATATTTGGAAGATTTGCTGGAAACACAACCACAGGAAGGATGAAAATATGGTGTTGATTTATTTTATTTTTTTAAACATCATGTGGTTTTTTAAATTTATTTTTTATTGTAAACAAATGGGATACATGTTGTTTCTCTGTACATGGAGTAAAGGCATACCATTTTTGTAGTAATAAATTTACATAGGTGTGGGGGCACCTGGCTCTCCTTGCAGTGCTTGACAGAGTTCCACTCAAGGATGATTGCAGAGACTCATCCTAAATGGATTGTAGCCAGATGTATGCCTCCCTAGCTTGGATGTTATTCTGTGGAGTTTTCCTAATAATATATTACTCACTTAAGTCTGAGGATCTTGCTAGAGGTGATGGGAATAATTCTACAAATTTCCAGAAAAACATCACGGAGACAAAACACATGTTGAAACCCTGTGATGTTAACTTCACTACAGGAGAATGTTTTTATTATGTTAAAAATCAAACACTGCATTTACTGGCACAGCCAGAACCTGTTGGGGCACAGAAATTTATATATAACAATGTTTCCCCAAGTTCTAAGCACAAAGCATCTCCCACAGTAGCTACTAGATATGGACTAGCTTATTTTATCTATGGCAAGCCCTGGTACCCCCCTAAAGGCAAGCCCTTAGAGAAGGTAGATATAGATCTCCCCCGTCTCCTACAGGATGGTTTAATCCAGATGATGGTTTTGTTAATGTGTGGTGGTAAGGTAAAAAAATAAGGTTTCACAACATTCCTTCCTTCCTACAAAGAATATGTCACCCCTATAATAAACGTTGGTACATAATAACCATTGGGACCGCTGCCCTCCTGTAGCTCTTAACTCAGCAATTTAGATATTAACCAGAAGGACCTAGTAGAGATGGTCACATGAGATTATTTGTCTATCGCTTTACCGCAAAAAGTAATAAAAATAGTCTTAGGTCATATAGAGTTCAGATATTAAGGAAATAAACATTGTATTAGCTCATTGATGTAATTAGATATTTTTAAAATAATTGTGAGTAAGTAAGGATAATCTGTAAGGTTACTGTTTTCTCATAATCTTTCGGTGAAAACAATTTCTGCCTATGCTTTGGAAACTTCTTTTATTTTTTTAATCATAAGCCTGTCATCATAGCCTGAAGAAAAATGTATATAAACCCAGCCTTCCCCAGAATAAAGTGGGATTGATTGCACCAGAACTAGAGTCTGTGTCTTTCATTCTCCATCCATCACAGATGCTGTCTCCCCACACCCCGTTTACCAGTGTGGAACCCATCGACTCCTGCTAGGACTGGACCCCGGCACATAGGGTAATGTTGTTTGATTCATTCTGTTGATTTATTTTTTTAATACTGCCAGCACAAGTTGTACCTGGGCTGACTGATCCAGTGAGCCATCACTTCTTTCTTTTGCATATTTAAATTTACAGACAAAATCTAGCTAAGATGCATAGACCTTCCCTAGTTAGGAAACTGACTTTGTCCTGGATAACTTCTTTATTCAGGCCCTCTCATACCTGAGATAATTGGGAAGATCAAGCACCTCCACTGGGCCATTTGTTTTGCCTGAATATCAGCTGGTTAGAAAATTTGAAAGAAAAGTTCCAGGAGGAGGCTGTGTGGTACAAATAGAAATTGATTGTGGTTAGAAAGGCTTGGGGTACAAGTTTGAATGTACCCAAAATCTTTTTATATAATAACGACCTAAGCACAAAATGTTTCCCACATATGACTGCCTCTATTCTTACATTAAGCCACCATGGACCACCAAAAAACTTGTCTGATCAGTTTCGACTACAACCATTTTCCACCTTAAATAGATAGGGGTAAATTATTTTCTCATGACCCCCACTCTTTAAGACTTGTTTTTTCATGCAACTAAAAATTCTGGCAGAATTATTTTTTAAAATAAAATTGAAAATTCCTTAGAATCTGTTTGATTTTGCTTTGGGAAGGTTTTTCAGCCAAATATTTCACAGAGTCAGACTGGAAAAGGATCCAGTCTCCTACCATACTCATTCTCTTAAGATAATGCCAACCATTCAATCCATCAACATTTCCTCCTCTTTTAAATCAAGTGAATACAACACAGTTGGAAACATAGCACTTTTAATTGGAAGTTCATTGCAATGAGAGTTTTTAACATGACACTGTGGTATGAATCAGCAGTGTTCCCCCCGTGATCTGGAATTTTTCAGAGACGGCATCCTAGAGATGAGACAACAATACGGAAATCTTATGTTATATGATACAACAATGCTGAAGTGGTAATTTAATGAGCAATTTCTGGAAGAAGAAAGGTGCTCAAATATATTTAATGGCACAAAATTCTAAATATCAACTGAAGTAGAGTTTGGGAATTAATATACTTCTGGGGCACACTCCCAGGCTCTGTGCAAATGAATTGAACTCATACACCTTGACTGGTACCATGTTAATCTAAATGTCAGCTGGGAAACCTGGATGTGATGACAATATAGAGGGGTTTTTGCCTTGAATATTCTAACTATGTTGTGCTGTGCTTTGGGAAGATATTATTTCTTTAAGGAGCTGAGTGAATTGATGCTGAATACATATCTTAGTTCCTGCTGATGTCACTCAGGAGACACAGTGGCATTAAAAATTTTTTTCCCAAATGTCCTTAGGTTTTTGAGATTGGCTTATCTCACTTAGCATGATATTCTCCAATTTCATCCATTTGCCTGCAAATGCCATAATTTTACTATTCTTTATGGCTGAGTTATATTCCATTGTATGTATATACCACAGTTTCTTTATCCATTCATCAATTGAAGAGCATCTAGGTTGGTTCCACAATCTGGCTATTATGAATTGAGCAGCTATGAACATTGATGCCACTGCACTATGTAAATGTATGATTACACAAATGGTATACCTCTAGTTCATGTACAGAGAAACAAGATGTATCCCATTTGTTTACAATAAAAATTTTTTTTAAAAAACCTTTTTTCCCTGTATCATTGAAGTTCATCCTAAATTTGAATGAAGCATTTTTATAGACTAATGTTGATTTGATGGATGTTTGGAAGCCATTTTTTGTAGTTTGGGTAAAGGTTATGGTGTTTTTATATTTCCCATGGTTCTAGAAATTTTCTTTTTTTGTGTGTTTTGTAGGCTAAATAATGATACAGGAACACCTTTACAAAGAACTCACATTTAAAGAATAAAATCAGAGACATTGGGAATGTGGCATGTTTGTGTTGTATATAAGAAAATTACAATAAAAAATAATTTTGTATTTTGGATAGGCTTCAGATTGTGTTTTTATTTTTTTCTGGTAGGTATCTCAATTCACATTTATTTTTAAAATTGTCTGCTTTTGAAATTCAGGACTGGTCCATCATGGGTTTTCATTTTTGTACTATAGCAGAGATGGTTTTCTTTACATCTCTATTGTTGAAGTACACCCTTTATTTCTAGACCCATCATTCAATACTGCACTTCCAAATTCCTACTTGTTTAAGTGCTTGTGTGTAGGTGCTGTGGAGTAAGGAAAGCCTTTTCTCATTGGTCTTATGCCAGGAAAGCAAAATCAGTATAAGTGTAAACAACTATCCATTGCAAGAAAAAGAACAGGTCCAAGAATTTGAAAGGGCATTTGTGTCCTTTGCAAGTTGAGTTATTGTTAGCAAATATCTTTGTTTACCAAATGATCTCACAATTCCTTCCTGTTGTACTGGAATAGTAGCTTAATGCTGAAGAAGTATCCTGGCTGTTTTGGAGACCATTAACAATGACAATTTTTCAGTGTCTGTTCACTGATGTTAGTTTTCATCTCCAAAAACGTCCCATTTTACTGCCCCATAGAAAGTTCATAGCTCTTCCCTTTTTTTCATATTCAGCTTTGAAGCATTGTAACATTCCTCTATTTCATCACGATGCTTGCCACAAGATATTATGCTCTGGAAACTGCGCTCACCATGTCATTATCAGACCCTTGTTTTACCCACCACATTCACATTTTAGGAGCATCCTAATGGCAGGGTTTGTGGAAGTAGCATGTTACTGTATCCTCCAGGGTCTGCTAAAAGTGTCCTTGGCATTGTCACAGAGGGGTTTCTGTCAGACAGGCAGTAGTCAGTGCGAGATGATAAACCCCTATGTCAAGACAGATTGACCAGGCATATCTGCCTCTATATGTGAGTGGAAGGGATTCTTGCAAACTCCTACCAAGTGAATTTCAGAGTATAGCCTAGTTGTGGGTCAGCAGCAAAAGATGCAGGGTCTGGCAGGTGGAGTGTTCACTGTACATCACTCTTCATTTGCTGTTTTATTTTTCTCCATCACACATGCTCAGAAATTTCCACTCTCCTCTCTGCTGTAGGTTTCACAGTAGCTACCCACTTCCACTTAGAAGTCCAACTTTACAAGTTCCATCTGTCATATGTTTGGGCATTCTTGGAAAGGAGTGGCACCCCATCAGAGTTTGTGGATGTTTTTCGATTTAATCATCACTGAACCCATCAAGATGCACTGGAAGGTGTCCTGCTCTCAGCTGTCAACTGCCACCATTCTGATTGGTTTGTAATCCCATAGTCCAGTTACCTGATTGGGCAACATTTTGAGTGAGGCCAGACCAGGAGAAGTGCATCTGGAGGGCAATGTCACTGTTGCCCACTGTAGTCTGTGTAGTCCTTGCACCCTCCTGAATCCATGGATCCCTTTCTGGTCCAGTAGACCTGATGGGATCCACTTGTTTGTAAGAGGACATGGGTAGCCATGTGGCCATGATGCTTGGTGTGGCCAAATGTGGATATTGCCAACTAAGAGGCCTGCAGGAGAGTGAATGCTGTCAGGCTGCAGTGGGGTCCCTCATCCTGGAGGAAACTGGATTACCCAAAGGCCTGTGAGGGAGCAGGATTGCCCATAGGATCATGGGACTGCACCTCAAACATCCTGGCTACTCTACTTCTGTGGTAAGAAGTTTGGATATCATTCCTTGCCAACAGTAGGCTCCAGGTACTTGCTCCCTTCCTCTTTCCTCTTACCATCACAACTGACCTGGCACTTGATTTGAACATTTGATGTAGCCAGGACCAGAAGAATCTTGGTCATCATGGGAACCCTGACATCATCATGCTGTCATGCTTATCTGAGATATCATGCAATATCTGCAGAACAGTCAGGATATCACAGTAGGCATTTATTTGAACTCATCTTGCCTAAGGTCCAGAAACACCCCTGCAGAGAGAAACAAATTGCGCTTTTCCATATGAGCCTTGAATCTCCTCACCCTTCAATTCCAATTAGCTGGATGCTGGCCCTTTTGACTATGAATATCTTAGCTGTCCCATCATTTATTCACTTCACTGGAGCACTGATAACCAAGTTATAAATTTTCTGAGAAGCTTCAAAACCAGAGTGGCAGGATTTTAGATAAAAGTGAATGATGGACACATCATGTAAGTATCTTTCTAGACTTAATCCCAGTGCAATGATTCTTGAGAAGATTTTCTGCAAACACAAAAACAGAATTTGACAGGCTGTCATATTTGGCTCCACAGAAATGCTATAGGCCAGGGTACATGGGCAATGACTGAACAGACTCCATTTTGCTCTGCAACTCCATGTTATGTAGGAAATTAGCTTCTCCCATGGAAACACACAACCTATGCAACCATCATCAGTTGCTTAGATGACATGTTTAGCAATACAAAATGACAATACTTATATGATAAAAATTGTTCTCTTTTGATTCCTAATTAACTCTCCAAAACAATGCCATATGAAAATGGTGATGTCAATGATGATTGTGTGGATGTTAGTAACATTTCTTTAGTTTGTACCTAGGTAAGTGTTATTTTGATCCACTTCCCCCATCTGCTGAGGATTTTATGATGCTAGTTTGTAATTTTGAATCATAGCAACAAACTTACGATTGATGTGATTTATGGTATAAGAACCTCTGCAAACCTACGGTCCATGCTGTTCTCCCAATAGCCATTTTGGGAGACAGTCAGCCGGCTGGCTTAATAAAGACTCTTGAATTTGGACTACTCAGTGGTGATGGGTGTGCTCTTAAGTTGTGCCCCATAACATTTGGAGGGCACAGCAAGATCCTCACTGCCTGGCGCATAACCACCATTCAGCACTGACCTGGAAACTTTTCTGAAGGGGAGAGGCCATAGCATTTCTCCTAGGGGAAAACCTCTAAGAAAAGTTTCTCATCCCAAGTCTGCATGATCTGTGTAGCCCTGCCCCAAGACTGAACTAAATTCTCTGAGAGTTACCATTTTCTTTGCCCCCAGAGGAGGGATGAGTGTGTTTCTGGTCGATACATATCTGGGAACATGAAAAAGATGACACAGTGTTACTTCCATGGTCTAACATGGCTGCAAAATATTGCCCAGGCAATAGGAATCAGGAGTGGCCACTTGTCTTAGTCTTTGGCATCTTACCTGCTCTGTGTTTGTTCATCATTTTCTCTTTTTTTGTTGCCATTGAGTGTAAGTCTCCCTCATGTTCTGTGTGTACTCCCCTTTAATGCATGTTAACTAATTTCCAGGAATTCCAGAAAAGAACCAGTGACTAAGAAACCTGTTTCATGTCTTTTCTCTACATATATTCTGTGAGAGCTATTGGCCAACTTTTGAGGTCAAATGACCCCTTCAGCATACTACCGACTTCACTCTCACCTATAAAATACAACAAATTGTTTTTGGGCAGCCTGGATATCCTGATCAAGTGCCTTATATTCAAATTTGGATTGATATTCTCTCTGATAACACCCAATGTCTCAAATCTAGTTTCAGGACCCCAAGAAAAAGCACAAGAAGTCAAGTGCTATTGTGCTGACAAAATCTCTCTCAGGTAGCCAGGAACCCAAATACTTCTAGAGGTACCAGAGAAGTCTGATGTTTTCTTACTCTATCACTCTCTCTCATCATCACCTCCTGCAACATCCACCTTTCCTCCTTTCTTTCCACCTGTCCCTTCTTCCTCTACCTGACCTCTTATTGCTCCTTCTACCCCTATGTATTCACCCCACACTTGAAGCAGTTCTCACTATTATCCCAATTACCCTTCCCTTTGCCACCCCTTTCCTTACCTCCTCTGTGTCACCAGTTCCTCCACTGCCCCTCAGGCAAGGCCCTATGCAGCCTGGCTTGGACCAACAACCTTTTATAGTTTATGTTCCCCTTTCTATTAGTGATCTTTATAATTGAAAAAAAAATCCTTGCTTTTCTGAAAAGCCCCAGGGATCAAAATGTCTCCTAGAATCTGTATTTTACACTCATTAGCCTATCTGGGATGATTGCCAACAGCTATTTTAAACTCTCTTCACCTCAGAGGAACAGAAGCATACTCAGAGGGAGGCTCTCAAAACTATGTTGGTGTCAAATGATCAACCCTCCAATGAGCCTGTGCAATTTGAAACTATTTCCCTGTCCTCTTGACCCACCTGGGATACTAATGCAGACAGAGGTATGGAGACTTCACATCATTATTGCCAGACTCTTCTCAGTGGGGTAAAAGCCACAGCATGGAAACCTACTAATTTGTCTAAGGTAAGTGAAACTATACAGCAACCAAATGAATCCCCAGTTGCACCTCATTCTTAGAGTGCCTCCAAGACTTATTGCTTGTACATTGTAGTTGATACAAAAGCTCCAGAAAACAGATCAGCATTAAACATTGATTTTGTTACCCTGTCAGCCCCAGATATTAGAAAGAAATTACAAAGACAGGAAGAATTTGAGAGAAAGATGCTGTCAGAGTTGGTGAAGATAGTCCAGAAGAATTACAACAAACAGAACCCACCCAAGGACAGACAAGCAAAACACATGACAAAAATTATGGTAACAACCATGGCAGGATACAAGTTTCAAACTCAAAAGGACCATCCACACCGAGTTCTATTTCAATTATGGGCAAATAACAAAACCTCTCTACAAAGAGACCACTGTGCTTACTATAAGGAAAAAGCACTTTGAAAAAACTAATGTCCAAATAAAGACAAAAGTCAGGTATAGTCATCCAGACAGAGGGAGCTGAGGACTACTGGAGTAGGGGATCCATTCAGATGAGCCCCAGGAGCCCAGGGTCACACCAGAGATAGGGGTCAATCCAGTCAACTTCTTGGTAGATATTGGAGCTTCTTTCTTGGTCTTGACTGAGAGAAGACTATTTATCTAAAAAAGGATCCCCATACAGTGGGCAACATACAAATCCAAATCTTACCCTTGAACTACAGCCCACATCACCAATATAGAAAAAAGAACAATTACTCATTTCTTTCTTGTGATGCATAACTATCCTTATCCCTTTTGAAGGAGAGACGTTTCACAAAAATTACAGTCTACCATCTCTTTTCAAGGATACTTTGCCAAGCTGACTCATGATGGATCTCCAACTGCGATTATGTTAGCTTCTCCCCTCAGTGAGGAATACCTTTTAATGTCAGAAAAAACACCCACCCTATCTACCACATATCTCTCTGAGCTCTAACAAAGCATTCCAGAGGTCTGGGAAGAAAACAACCCACTAGACTTAGTCTCACTGACCACCAATTGTTGTTCAATTACCTAATGTAGCAACTCTAGAAAGAGTGAAAAATACCCTACCAGTCTGGAAGCCATAAAGGGAATTGCCATTCACTTTCAGAGACTAAGGAAGGCAATATCCTTATAACTTGTCAGTCAGCCTGGAATACTCCTCCCTGCAACATTCCAAAACTGGATACCAGGAATTTTCAACCAGTACAGAACTTTAGAGAAGTCAACAAGTGGGTGGAAACAATTCATCCACTGGTGCCTAAACCTTACAATCTCTTAAGGCTGCTGCCCCATCCCAAAAAGTCTACACTGGACTAACCTGAAGTATGCATTCTTCAGTATCACACTTGCTGAGGTAAGCCAGCCTCTCTTTGCTTTTGAGTGGCTGACACAGAGGTAGGTTCTTTTGTACAATTGACATGGACTTGGTTACCACAGGTTTTTAAGAACTCCCCAACACTCTTTGATGAGACCTTATGTCAAGATCTGTTACACTTCTGGCAGCAACATCCAGAGGTTTCTCTCCTATAGTATGTGGATGACTTCCTGTTAGCTGCTAAAGATATACCTGATTGTAAAAGGGCTAGTGAGAACTTATTAAAAGAATTAGCTTCCCTGGAATACTGAGTCTCCACAAAGAAAGCCCACTTGTGTACACATACATCCACATATCTAGGCTATGAGCTAAGTAAGGAAAAAGAACATTCTCAATAGGGTGCATAGAGGCAATTCTCAAAATATCATGTCCTCAAACCAAGAAACAGGTTAGAGAGTTTATAGGTGCAGTGGGTTATTGCTGACTTCGGATACCAGAATTTGCAGAAATAGCAAAGCCCTTATATACAAGCATGGGGGGAAGAAATCTCCCTACTTTGGATAGAATGAGAACAAAAAGCATTTGAAACTTTAAGGAAGACACTGACAACTGCTCTTGCCTTAGCATGATGTAACCATGTCTTTGCCTAAAGTCATCAAAACTTATTCACATGTGCAATAATATTTGGCCACAGTACCCTTTAGATAATCAATCCAAATGGTCAATATATGACTCCCAGGCTCTGATATTTTACAGGATTTATACAACTTATGTGAGTGAGCAGGCAAAGAGAAAGAGATTTCTTATATTTTTTCTTCTTTCTTGTGCACTAAACCTAATCTTTGTTAATCCTACAAACGTGAATACCTTCTTTTAGCAATGAAGCCCTCACTTGCTCCTGCTTCTCCTTCCTCTCTTGATCTCTCCTCCTCTGAGTTCCACCCAGGAAACAAACCACCCTCATACCAGTCTTCTTTAGAGGAAGCCCCTCCAGCCCTCTGCTCTGCCATCCCCTTTGTTTTGCTCTGCTTCTGCTCCTACCCCTCTGCCCAGCCCACCTCATCCTCCTAACACACAGTTCAAGTTACATGTTCTACCCCACATACAGGAGGTTTCTGGTGTGGAAGAAGTGATCAGAATCCATGTTTCTTTTTCACTCTTTGATTTTTCCCTGATAGAGAAGTGGCTATGCTCTTTCACCTCTGACTCTGTGACTTTCATTAAGTTATTTTAATATCTTAGTCTTATAACCTTAGCTGGCATAATATTTACATGATTATGTCCAACACATTGACCCCTGAGGAGCACAGCAGATTCTGGGAGCAGGCACACAATCATACAGATAAGGCTCACCAATCGACTACAGCCCACCCCATTGGGGCTGATGCAGTACTACGTAGGAAACCCCAATGGGCCTATAACATGGGGGCCAGACTTCTGCAGTGACACCAGTTCTAAACCTGTGTGCTTACAGGTCTCTGACAGGATGCCATTAAACCCATTAATTATTATAAACTTCAGGAAGTAATACAGGAGAAAACTGAAAACCCTCTGTCTTTCTGAGTTGCCTCACAGGGACCATGCTTATATACACTAATCAGGACCCTGAAACTCCAGAGGGATGGCAGCTACTCATGACTTATTATTTTTCCCGAAGCTACCCAGACATAAAGACTATATTGAGGTGGTTGTATGGGGGGAAGTTCCTTACCCCACAACCAGAGGTTCTAGTAGTGGCATTCAGGGTGTATAAAGAAGGGAAGGAAAAAAAAAACAAAAACAAAATTAATACATCAAATGCTAGCCAAACCTTTTCAGTCAAGCAGATCTGCCCAGCCATCCACTGCTAGGGGCACCATAGCTCCAAGAAGACATCCATGCCCATGTTTCAAGTGTTGAAAAGAAGGCCAGAGGGCATGAGTCTGCCCCAAACCCTGGCAGCACCCAGGTCCTCATCCAAAATGCCACCAACCGGGACATTGGGCAGTGAATTGCCCTGGTGCTCAGTGATGTGCCAGATCACCCTCAACCCCTCCCTCCAGTGCTTTACTGGGATTGGCAATGAATGACTGAAAGGACCTGGGACTTCTACCCCTGACATCCATCACTATTCAGGAGCCCCGGGTGACACAGGGGCAGGTAATCAGCTCCATTTCCTTATAGGTACTGGAGTCACTTTCTCAGTGCTGCATGAGTTTTTGGGATGCACTTCCCCTGCCATATCCTCTATTGTTGGGGTAGAGGGAAAACCATTCCACCCCCTAAAAACCCCTCCAATAATTTGCCATATTGGATAAATCTGCTTCACTCAATAATTTTTCATAATTCCTATGTGTCCCATTACCCTCCTGGGAAGGAACATCCTAACAAAATTGGGTGCTTCTATTTCCTTCTCACCCACCATGTGCCTTCACTTACTCTTTTGCTATTCCTCTCCTTTTGACTCTGCAGGAATATACAACTCAAACTGAGTCTTCATATCTCCTCCTCCCTCCCTTGTTGATCCCAAGGTCTGGGACACCCACATACCCTCTGTAGTCAAATGCTCACCTTTATGTACTTGCCTGAAGGACCCAACATTCCACCCAGGCCAGGTCCAATATCTCCATCCCCAAAGAAGCCTCTTAAGACTTCAAACAGTCATCCAGGATTTAAGGCAGGAAGGCTTCCTGCCCCACCAACTCAATGTATAACACTCCAACCCTGCCTGTTAGAAAGCCTAATGGATCTTACTATTTGGTACAACATCTCTGCATCATTGAAACTGCATAACTCAGCAGTTGTTTCCATTTATCCTATTATGCACAGTCCTTACACCTTTCTTTCCTCTCACCCCTCTTCCACCATTTACTTTTCAGTGCTAGATTTGAAGGACATGCTTTTTACTGTCCCACTTCACCCTGATACTCTCTTTGGTTTCACCTGGATTAACACTCTCACTCAAGTTTCTTTTCAGTTAACCTGGACAGTTCTCCCACAGGAATTCTAAGGCAGCCCTCACTTCTCTGGCCAAACACTGTCTTATGATCTCATCTCTCTCATTTTGTTGCCTCCTTCCTCTTACAGTATGTTGATTGTCTTCTTCTATGTAGTTCCTCTATCAAGGTCTCCCAAGGAGACATGGTTAGATTCTAAATTTTCTGGCTGAGAGAGGGTATAGCGTCTCTCCAGCAAAAGTGAACATTTTCCAGCATCAGGTTATTTACTTAGGAGTTAGTGTCTCCTCTAGCTGGTTTAAGACCATACTGTAGGGAGGAAAGCATTGTTGCAGGACATGCCCACTCCATAGACCAAGGAAGAAATTCTTTACTTTTTAGGGTTAGCAGGATATTTACAACACTGGATGCCAAAATTTTCCATCCTGTCATCTCCGTTGTATGAGGATTCAAAGGACACACCCACTAATCCACTCCTCAAACTGATGAAAGCCCCTTTCCAGACCCTAAGGAAATAAGGAAAGCCCTTCTTCATGCCCCAGCCCTCCACCTAATGACATCACCAGACCATTCTACCTGTTTTGTTTCTGAGAAAAGTGGGGGGTTCATTCTGCATCTTAGGGCACATGTTTGGTCCCACCTTTGACCCAGTGGCATACCTATCAAAAAGGCTAAACCTCACTGCAAGTGACTGAGCACCATATCTTAGAATATTAGCTGCAGCATTTGTCTTAATCCAGGAATCAAAGAAAGTATCCATTGGCGGTCCCACTGAAGTGCTTACACCTCATCTCTCTGAGCTTCTTACTTATAAGGGTATGCAAACTCTACAACCCTGGCTGGTGTTAGCTCTACAAACTGCTCTCATTGAGGACTCTTCCATTTCTTTTAACACATGTCCTCCTTTAAATCCTTCCACCCTCTTACCCCTTCCTTCCAACATACATACTTCAATATCCCAGAGCTGCTTTTAGGTTCTGGAGGAGTTATTCCCTGTCCCTTCAATGTTCAGAAGGGTGCCTTACACAACCCTACTTTCATATGATTCACTGATGGGAGCTCTTTTATCCATGAAGGGATCCTACTGACTGGATATGTTTTTGTCTCCCTGGAAAAGGTTGTAGTCAGGACCACTACCAAACAATAACACCAATCAACAGGCAGAATCATCTTCACCCATGCATTCACCCTCTCAAAGAAAGAATCCCTCACAATCTACACTGACTGCAAATATGGTTTTACATTATCCTTTCCCATGTCACTATTTGGAAAGAGAGGGACCTTCTTACTACAAAAGGGAACTCATCACCAACTCTAAATACATCCTAAACTTCCTTGAGGCTCTCCACCTCCGAACAAATATAGGTCTTGTACATTGCTGAACCCATGAGACAGAACAATCATTCAAATCTTCAGGGAACTACAAAGCAGATAAAGAGGCTAAAAGGACTGCCCTGTCATCCAAGCCAATCTCCATTATGATTCTTCATTATCCCTTACCTTCACTGACCCCCTACAGGGAGATGTTTTCTACCTCCACCGTTTATTCCATCCTAACATTTCTTCACTCTTACAATTCATTAAGACTCATCTGCAACTATCCTTTTCTGACATCTCATTTCTGAAAGAACTCTCCTCCACATGTAAAGTTTGCCTACAACACAATCCTACAGCTGTCAGGTCCCCCACTTTTCTGATTCATCAGGCCCATGTCACCATTCCAGGGGAATGGAAACTTGATTTCACTCACAGGCCCACATTAAGAAGATCTAAATACATTTTGGTTATGGTAGATATCTTCTCAGGATGGGTTGAAGCCATCCCCACCTCCAACAAAAGGGCACTGTCTCTACCTTCGTCCTTCATGAAAGCATTCATTGCTTTGGAGTTCCTAGCTCCTTCCATTCAGACAATGGGCCTGAATTCAACTCTCAAATTTTCCAACAACTTGCCAAGCCAGTTGTGGTCCCTTGGCATTTCCACATTCCCTTTTACCCAAAGTCATCAGGTAAAGTAGAACGAGCAAACTGAACTCCTAAAAATGCCTTAATTAAATTCTTTAGATCTTCACCCTGACTGGGATAAACTCCTGCCCCTTGCTTTTCTGCATCTTCATCCACTATCAATGAAACCTGCTAATATTTCCCCTTTTCAGCTGGTGCACTGTCATTCCATCCTTCCTTTCTTTCATCTCATACATCTGTTCCTCTCCTAAACCACATTTCAGCTTTCCAATGGGATTACACTGACTCCTCCCTGCCTAGACATTTGTCTGGCCCCCTGGCTCAAAGTCTTCAAGTAGAAAACCAAGTTCTTATCTCTCCTCCTCAGGAAGCTAGAGCTTCTCTATTTCCCAAATAGCAGGACCCCCATACAATGATCCTGGCTAAGCCAACAGTTGTCAAGTTTCAAGGTTTGCAAGGATAGGTACACATTTCTTGGTTTAAACTGTACTTTCAATCCACAAACCCCTCTCCAGCTTCTAACATGCAGGCTTCTTCCAAACAATACAGTGGGACTTCTCCATCTCAGACTAAAGACCATCAAACCCTCCACCCTTTCTCCCATTCTGGAGACTGAAGACTATTCTAATCAGACTATTAAACAGCTTGTATTACAGAAATATCAGGACCTCACAGGAAAAGAAGGAGCCTGGCTATAAGTGCACCCCCAGAACTATCTGGTTCCCCACTCCTGCCGAATGCAATGGCATCTCCCTCCCCTGAATCGGCTGTATGCTCACACCCAGTAGGAAGCAGTTACTAAAGATGGATCTTCACCCATGCACCCAAAAGTGGTCTTTAAAAACAAAAATGGGGGAATATAATATAAAGCTGCAATCATTTGCCACTCCCTCCCCCTTTCACTGAAGCCAATTCTCCCCCTCCCATCTTACAACCCAGAATGTTAGTCTGTGAACATACTAGCCAGTCATTGGTCCACTTGTTAGCCCATGAACTTTCTCATCAGCAATTGGCCTGATTGCCCTCAGCACACGAAATTACACTACTTAAAAGATGTTCCCTTGACATTCTCTCTCTCTCTCTCTCTCTCTCTCTCTCTCTCTCTCTCTCTCTCTCTCTCTCCAAACCCTGAGAGTGGACACTTGGTTATTTGCCTAATTAAATCTTTGGTGTGAGTTCCTGTGTCTGGGATGTTTTTTTGTGTGCAGTCATTGATCAGCAATACAGACTAGACACCCCAGAATGCCTGCTCTCCTGGATTCAAGGGTCTGAGCTGCCTTTGGACCGAACTGAGCTGCATTGTTCTCACAACTAGTATATATACATGTGTGTATATAAGTATATGTACTCAAGATTATAAACATATAATTATATGTAAACTATACATAATGAATAAATAAATGAGGTTCAACCATGTTTATTCTCCTGTTACCTAATCATAGCATTATTTTATAAAATATATATTCTATTGAGACACATACCCAACCTGGCCAGTTATTCTAAATGGTGAGAAATCCTCCTATCATAGGGACTTAGTCTTCTTTGCCTTAAAGCACTGATTCTTTACTAAGCCTATAGATGGGATACTACAAGCAAGATAACTTGGCACATCAATTATATATATATATATATATATACACACACACACATATATATACATATATATACATATAAAGTATATATGTATAAAGCATATATGTATATATATACATATATAAATACATATATACTTTTAATTGGCTTATCACAATCAGAGCCCAGCAAAGAGCACAAATATCTTCAACATTAACAAAGTTTAATGAGGCATCCCAGAAACAACAGCTGTAGGAAGAGGTCATGAATAATTTCTACACTTACCTCCCACATGTGCATGTGAATAAATTGTGAGAAAAATGTATATATATTTATATATAAGTGATATTTGTATACTTATATTTATCATCTTTTCCAAGATGTCAATGGATGCTCTCTCGATAGTTAGTGTAATATTACTACATTTCATAGCTGGAGAATAATCCCATTAATATGTTTAAGAGTTTTATGAAAAAAATACAGAATGCTTGCAAAACCAGTACTGAAGTATTTTCCAATTTTAACAACTTCTATTAACGAAGCCAGTGGATAGATATGCAGACACTGGTGGACTCTAGATAAAGTCTTAAATACAGTTATGCTACCATCTAGTGTCTAATAGAATGTTAGAAATTCTGAAAAGGATAAAAACCACTTCAATCAGAGAAGTATGTCCTGGTGGTTTGAGACAGGTATTCTTGAAATATCTGAGAGGAATGGAGAGATGCAACTGAAGAAGTAGGTGAGGGCCAGGTTCTGAAGGAGGGCTTTGTCTCACAGGCAGGAAAGGATGGGGCAGCTAAGTGACATGAATAAATGAGCAGGTTGAACATTACCATGGATGGTAACATGAGTTTGGAGGCCTAAAGCAGTCAATGAAGCAAGCATTCAACACAGGAAGTCAGTGTAGGTAGAAAACAAATGCCTATCATAAAAATGGAGGTCGTATAGGTAGAAAATAAGGTCCTATCATAAAAATCAATTTTGATCTGGGATATTGAAGTAGAAATCAAGTTTTACTTAAATATATGTCAGAAAACATATATGAATATCCACTTTTTGCTAACAGATTCATGTAATGTTATTACATATGAGGGATGCAAGGTTAAAAGTTTCCTATGCATATATTTGAATATGTTTATTATTACACCATTAATGTTAGGTATATAAGCCAATGTCCTATCAGTGTTCCTCTAAGTGTATGGTTTTATTTAAAATAGATTTATGTGTAGATGTAAGTGTGTAATTAGTAAATTTTGGGTGGGACTAGGGTTAGGGTTAGTAAAAAATGTATCAGGAAGCATAAATATTCATGAGAATTCATGCATTAATACATGTAGGTAAATAAGTGGGAGTTTACATTTTTGGTTTGGAAATTGTATTAACCTAAGTCATATTAATAGTTTTTTACATATGAGAGATGTGCAGGTAAATGGCAGATAAGCATATATTTAAATATATTAATTATTACTCTATTAAGTTTCAAAAACATATGCGAAGGGCCCATAAATATTCACCTAAATATGTATGATTTCATGTTAAATTAACTTCTTTTGGGGCATATATTATGGTTTGTACCAAATTGTGGGTGTGGCTAGGATTGGGGTTAGGGAACAAATAGTTATATCAGGAAACATGAATATTCATAAGAATGTATGTGTGATTCCTTGTAAAGCAACACATAAGAATGTACACTTTTTGTTGTGAAAGTTAGGTTAACATTGGATGTATTAGCAAACTTTTACCCAACAAGTTTGCAGAGTTAAATGACAAACGTATATATAGGAATGGGGAAATGATTAAATCAATAAATTTCAGGTCAACAAAACAAAATGCTCATAAATACTAAACTAATATTGTATGGTTTCATGTAGAGGAGTGTTAGACTTAGTACAAAATTTTGGATGGGGCTATGGATAAGAGGAAAGTAATAGGTGGATGAGGAAATACAAATATTTTAAAGAATCAACACATGAATATAGGTACAGATACATGAGTGCACACTCTTTTTTGGTGGGAACTGTCTTCATGTTAGTTAAACAATTAAGAATTTTACCTGAGGCAAGCACATGTAAATTACATTTATGCATTCATACAATTTTGCCAAAAATTACACCTTACAAAATTATGTACATCAGGAAAAACAATTTAAATCTTCATCTAATTATATATGATGTCATGTAAAAATTACTTCAGGCTCAAGGAGTAATAAGGGCCCTTCCAATTTTTGTTGTGTCTAGGGCTAAGTTTATAATGTTAAAAATATATTGGGGGCTGGGGAGATAGCATAGTTGGTAGAGTGCTTGCCTCACAAGCACAAGACCCTGGGTTCGATCCCCAGCAGCACAAAAAAAAATAATAATAAAATAAAATAATATATGGAGAGCATGCATAATCATAAGCATGAATGCAAGAAGATATGTAAAAAACATATATAAATTACATTAATGTCCATGTCTATTCCTTCCCTATTAGACCTAAGAGTACAATTTTCTACATATTAGGATGCACAGGTAAATGATAAATGAACATATAAAATAATGATTACACCATTAAATTATAGGTATATAAGCACAAAGGCCCATCTACATTTACCTAAGCATGTACGCTTTGCAATAAAATAAATTTCAGTTGTAGAAAATGTTAGAGTTAGTACTCAATTATTGTTGGTCCAGGGTTAGGGTTAGGGGATTATTCGAGCATATCAAAATTCAAGAATATTCATGAGAATGGATGTGTCAAAACTTGTAGGAAAACATGTGAATATTCAATTTTGCCATAGGGATTTTTTTAATATGAACCATAAAGTACAAATTTTAGATATGGCAGATGCAGAGATAAAAAAAATATTTCAAACTTATGTTAATATGTTAATATGAGAGTATGTATATTTCACATAGAATGAGTTTCCATTGTAGGAGCCCATTTGGGTTTAGCCCAAGGTTTATGATCGTCTATACACAAGGATTAGGGAATAAATAGTTGTATCAGGAAACATGAATACATCATATGCATAAAAACATAAAGAAAAACAAATATAAAAAATGTCCAGATTTCACATGAGAATTTGTGTAATATTAGTCATTCCAATGTTATTGTATATGAAGGATGAATGAATAAATGACACATAAGCATATATTTGTATGTTAATCATCACACAGTTAAATAGTAGTTATGTAGGCCAAACACATGTCAATGTTCATCTAAATTTATAGCAGCATTTAACATTAGCATAAGCTTTAGGTGTAAGTTTAGAATTGGTACCACATTTTTGGTGGAACTAGGGTTAGGGAATGTGTAGGTATATCAGGAACATAAATGTATGCCTGAATAAATGTAGAAAAAACAGATATTAATGTTTATTTCTTGCTGTGGAGATTGGTTTAATGTTATTCATAGAAGTTCATATTTTACCCATAGGGTTGCATAGGTAAATGACAAATATGCATGTATGAATGTGTTCATGATTACCTGGTTAAATTTCAGATCAAAAAGCCCAAAAGCCCATAAAATACAGCTAACAATATATAGTATTATCTACAATGACCTTTTGGTGTAGATGAGTTTAGGGTTAGTACAAAATGTTGGGTGTGGCCAGGGGTAAGGTTAAGAATTAACAGGTACATGAGGAAACTTTAATATTCATAAGAATGGACACAAAAGAACATTTAGAAAAAGCATATCTGAATGCACATTTTTCCATGAGAATTTTTTAATTTTTATTAATTTATTCATTTCTTCTATTTAGCTATACAAGACAGTAAAATGCACTTAATCATTTTGGTAAATCATACATAAATGTAATATATTTTCTCATTTTTCAGACTCCACATGTAGAATCAAATTGGTCTGTCAGTCACAAATGAAGTGGTTTAATGTTAGTAAACATGTAAAATTTATACCAATGAAGGATGCACAGGTAAGTGACATTTTTGCACACATACAAAGATGTTAATGATTACATCATTCTGTATCAAATATTTCAAGTAATATTCCCATAAGCATTCACCTAAGTATATGTGGTTAAATGTAAAATTAACTTCAGGTGTGGAAACAGGGTTAGTCCAAATTTTTGGTTGCTGTAGGGGTATATTTAGGATATGAAATGGTATATTAGCAGACATATGTAATCATATGAACGGATAAAAAATATGTAGAAAAAATATATGAATTTCTTTAATTACCATGGATATATGTTTATTGTTAGTTCTACAAGTAAGCTTTTTAATATATGATGGATGCACAGGAAAATGACATGTAAAAACATATGAGAATGTTATTGATCACACCATTAAATTACAGGTACATAAGAAAAAAATGCCCATGAACATTTACCTAAATATGTATGCTTGCATGTAAAATTAATTTTAGGTGTAGGAAATTGTTACAGTTATTACCTAAGTTTGGTGGGATTAGGGCTAGGGAATTAATGGGCATATTAGTCAATAAAATATTCATGAAAATAGATGTATGATAACTTGCAGGAGACATAAGTGTATATTGATTTATTGTCATGGGAATTTTTCAAAAGGAGCCATATGAGTACTACTTTAAATATGGGGGATTTACTGGCAAATGGCATTTTTGAACTTATATGAACATGTTAATGATTACTCCATTAATTTTCAGGTACTTAATGCAATATTATATTAAACATTAAAATAAGCATACATATTTCATGAAATGTGAGGTTAGCATGAAGGAAACATTTAGGGTAGTATCAATTTTTTAGTGCAGCTAGGTTTTGGGATAGGGTAAGAAATGTTATATAAAGAGAGGTTTCAAGATGGTGGCCTAGAGGGTGGCTGCATTTCATGTTGCTCCAGGACTCAGGATTCAAAAGAGGAGATATTGAGACACTTGGGGCCAACTCAAAGCAGCCGGGTGACTCTCACCCGTTGGGAAGGCGTCACGGATGGGACGGTGGTCCTGGAACGCAGGTAAATTTGTGAAGTAGAGCTGCCGGTGAGACACCCCTCCTCCTGCTGGAGCAGTGAACGAGGACAACTGGGAGCGCCGTAAAGGAGGCCGCTCAGCACAGCGCTGGGACTTGGAGCAACCACTGGGGCTCCGGCGGCTGCCCAGGGGAGGAGTGGCGAGGAGAGCTGTGTGGACTCAGAACACTGGGGCCTGCCCTGAGGAGGAGGAGGAGGAACGTGGCCGCTTGGATTCGGAGTGACTGCACCAGAGCTACAGACAGTTGCCAGAGGAGAAGCCGTGCGGTGAGCTGTTTGGACTCTAAGCGACCGCTTCTGAACACCGGGGCCTGCTCTGAGGACAAGGAGGAGGAAGAGGAGCGCGGCCGTTTGGATTCAGAGTGACTACACCAGAGCTACAGGCGGTTGCCAGAGGAGGGGCTGCGTGGTGAGCTGTTTGGACTCAGACCACTTCTGAACCCCGGGGCCTGCCCGGAGGAGTAGGAGGAGGAGGAGGAGGAGCGCGGCGGGTCGTTTGGACTCGCAGTGACTGCATTAGCGCTCCAGGCGGCTGCTCAGAGGAGAAGGCGAGTGGTGAGTTGTTTGGACTTAAAGTGACAGCTCCTGAACTCAGGGGGGCTGCCGGGAGGAGAAGCGTGGTGGGTCGCTTGGTCTTGAGTGGCCGCACCAGAGCTCCGGGAGGTTGCCCAGAGGATCCGTGCAGCGGGTCACGTGGATTCAGAGCCACTCAGAGCGACCACTCCTGAACACCCGGGAGGTTATCTGGAGAAGGAGGAGGAACGGGGAGGGTCACTCCGACTCGGAGTGATTGATTGCCCATGGCTACAGGTGGTTGGTGGGAGGTGGAGGCACGCAGTGAGTTTCTTGGATTCCTAGTGACCGCACCGGAATACTGGGTGGCTGTCTGGAGGAAGAGGCGTGTGGCGGTTCTCTGGGACTCAGAGCGATTGTACGGGGCCCCAGGTGGCTGCTCAGAGGAGGGGCCACATAGCCAGGGAATCAGGTGCAGAACAGAGTCCCAGGATCTAGGAGGCTTCTTGGTGGAAGAGCCCGACAGAGACAGGCTTAGGGCAGAGCGAAGGTTCCAGGCCTGCGGGCAGATTCTCTGAGGAGGGGCAGCCTAAGGAGATTCATCTGCGAAGGGTGAGGCTCCCAGGCCCAGGAGGAAGGGCCGGGCCCCTGGGAATATTGCAGAGGAAGGCAGCCCAGCCCAGGCGGTAGCTGTAAATTGAGGGGAACCTCTAGGAGGGAACTGACCAGCGAGACCTCCCCACCGGGTGAGTCTTCCCTGCCGGGTGAGGTTTTCCCACAAGGATGGTAAAACCAGAGACTCAGGCCCAAACAGGCCTTGTCTCAGCCCGCAGCCTAGGTCCCCTTTGGATGACCATTGGTCAACAAGTGGAGGCACCTCTGCCCACTAGCAGGGATTATACCCCACCTGAAGGCCACCACTTCTAGAGAGGCAGCTTCCTTGTGGAGCACTGCATTATCAACTTCCTCCAAGATTTCAGCCTACTGAAGGCTAAGGGGGGATATATATAGAAATCTTCAGGGACATTGTAAGTCAATAGAGGAAATCTGCAATATCTCAGCGGTCCACTGATACCTGAACAATATGAGAAAACAAGGAAAAAAATGCTGCAAACAAATCTAGATGTTACATCAATAAAACCCAATGACAGCATGGCAGAAGAAATGACAGAAAAGGAGTTCAGAATGTACATAATTAAAATTATCAGAGAAGCAAACGATGAGATGAAAGAGCAAATGCATGCACTGAATGATGAGATGAAAGAGCAAATGCAAGCATTGAATGATCGCACAAATCGACAGTTAAAAGAGCAAATACAGGAAGCAAAAGACAATTTCAATAAAGAGTTAGAGATATTGAAAAAAAACCAAACAGAAATCCTTGACATGAAGGAAACAATAAACCAAATTAAGAACTCCATAGAAAGCATATCCAATAGGATAGAACACCTGGAAGACAGAACCTCAGACATTGAAGACAAAATATTTAACCTTGAAAACAAAGTTGAACAAACAGAGAAGATGGTAAGAAATCATGAACAGAATCTACAAGAACTATGGGATATCATGAAAAGGCCAAATTTAAGAATTACTGGGATTGAGGAAGGCCTAGAGAAACAAGCCAAAGGAATGAACAATTTATTCAATGAAATAATATCAGAAAATTTCCCAAATCTGAAGAATGAAATGGAAAATCAAGTTCAAGAGGCTTATAGGACTCCAAATACACAAAATTACAACAGACCCACACCAAGGCACATTATAATGAAAATACTGAACGTACAAAATAAAGACAGAATTTTAAAGGCTGTGAGACAAAAGAACCAGATTACATTCAGGGGGAAACCAATACGGATATCAGCAGATTTTTCAATCCAGACCCTAAAAGCTAGAAGGGCCTGGAACAACCTTTTTCAAGCCCTGAAAGAAAATGGATGCCAACCAAGAATCTTATACCCAGCAAAACTTACCTTCAAATTTGACGATGAAATAAAATCCTTCCATGATAAACAAAAGCTAAAAGAATTTACAAAAAGAAAGCCAGTATTACAGAACATTCTCAGCAAAATAGTCCGTGAGGAAGAGATGAAAAACAAAGAAGCAAATCAGCAAAGGGAGGAATTATCCTAAAGGAATTGTCAAATAAAGGAGGAAACAAGTTGTGTCAAACAAATAAATAAAAAATGAACCAAATGACCAGGAAACCAAATCATATCTCTATAATAACCCTGAAAGTTAATGGCCTGAATTCATCAATCAAACGACATAGACTGGCAGATTGGATTAAAAAGAAAGATCCAACAATATGTTGCCTGCAAGAGACTCACCTCATAGAAAAAGATACCCATAGACTAAAGGTGAAAGGATGGGGAAAAACATACCATGCACATGGACTCAGCAAAAAAGCTGGAGTATCCATCCTCATTTCCGATAATGTGGACTTCAAGCCAAAGTTAGTCAGAAGGGATAAAGAAGGTCATTTCATACTGCTTAGGGGAAGCATAAATCAGCAAGATATAACAGTCATAAACATCTATGCCCCAAACAGTGGCTCATCCATGTATGTCAAACAAATCCTTCTCAATTTCAGAAACCAAATAGGCCATAACACAATAATACTAGGTGATTTTAACACGCCTCTCTCACCACTGGACAGATCTTCCAAACAAAAATTGAACAAAGAAACCATAGATCTCAATAACACAATCAATAATTTAGACTTAACGGACATTTATAGAATATACCTTCCAACCAAGAGTGAATACACTTTCTTCTCAGCAGCACATGGATCCTTCTCTAAAATAGACCACGTATTATGCCACAAAGGTAATGTTAGCAAATACAAGAAGATAGAGACACTACCATGTATTCTATCAGATCATAATGGTTTGAAGTTAGAAATAAATGAAAGAGTAAAACACAGAAACTATTCCAACATCTGGAGATTAAACAATATGCTATTATATGATGAATGGATAACAGAAGATATTAGGAAGGAAATTAAAAAATTCTTAGAGGTAAATGAGAACAAAGAAACATCATATCAAAATATCTGGGACACTATGAAAGCAGTACATAGAGGGAAATTTATTTCATGGAGCGCATTTAATAAAAGAAGTAAAACTCAACAAATAAACGACCTAACACTACAGCTCAAAGCTCTAGTAAAAGAAGAACAGAACAGCACCAAAAGTAGTAGAAGACAGGAAATAGTTAAACTCAGAGCTGAAATCAATGAAATTGAAACAAAAGAAACAATACAAAAAATTGACAAAATAAATAGTTGGTTCTTCGAAAAAATAAACAAAATTGATAAACCTTTAGCAACACTAACAAAGAGAAGACGAGAGAAAACCCAAACAAATCACTAAAATTCGGAATGAACAAGGAAATATCACAATAGACAGGATTGAAATACAAAACATAATTAGAAGCTATTTTGAAAATCTATACTCCAACAAACTAGAAAATTTCAAAGACATCAACAGGTTTCTAGAGACATATGAATTGCCTAAACTGAACGAGGAGGACATAAACAATTTAAATAGACCAATTTCAAGTTCTGAAATAGAAGAAGTCATCCAAAGCCTACCAACAAAGAAAAGTCCGGGACCAGATGGTTTCTCAGCCGAGTTCTACAAAACCTTTAAAGAAGAGCTCATTCCAATACTTCTCAAAGTATTCCATAAAATAGAAGAGGAGGGAACCCTCCCAAACTCATTCTATGAAGCCAATATCACACTGATACCTAAACCAGACAGAGACTCATCAAGGAAAGAAAATTTCAGACCAATATCCTTAATGAACATCGACGCAAAAATTCTCAACAAAATTTTAGCAAATCGCATACAAAAACATATTAAAAAGATAGTGCAACATGATCAAGTGGGTTTCATCCCAGGGATGCAAGGTTGGTTCAACATCAGGAAATCAATAAACGTAATTCACCATATTAATAGACTTAAAGTCAAGAATCACATGATTATTTCAATAGATGCAGAAAAAGCATTTGATAAAATACAGCACCCCTTCATGCTCAAAACACTAGAAAAAATAGGGATAGTGGGAACAGTCCTTAATATTGTAAAGGCCATTTATGCTAAGCCCATGGCTAATATCATTCTAAATGGTGAAAAACTGAAAGCATTCCCCCTAAAAACTGGAACAAGGCAGGGATGCCCTCTTTCACCACTTCTATTCAACATCGTTCTTGAGACTCTGGCCAGAGTAATTAGACAAACCAAAGAAATTAAAGGGATACGAATTGGAAAAGAAGAACTCAAACTATCCCTGTTCGCTGATGACATGATTATATATTTAGAGGAACCTGGAATTCCACCAGAAAACTCTTAGAACTCATAAGTGAATTCAGTAAAGTAGCAGGTTACAAGATCAATGCCCATAAATCCAATGCGTTTTCATACATAAGTGATGAATCTTCAGAAAGAGAAATTAGGAAAACTACCCCATTCACAATAGCCTCGAAAAAAATAAAATACTTGGGAATCAATCTCACAAAAGAGGTGAAAGACCTCTACAATGAGAACTATACAACACTAAAGAAAGAAATTAAAGAACATCTTAGAAGATGGAAAGATCTTCCATGTTCTTGGATAGGAAGAATTAATATTGTCAAAATGGCCATACTACCTAAAGTGCTATACAAATTCAATGCAATTCCAATTAAAATCCCAATGACGTACCTTACAGAAATAGAGCAAGCAATTATGAAATTCATCTGGAAGAATAAGAAACCCAGAATAGCTAAAGCAATCCTTAGCAGGAAGAGTGAAACAGGGGGTATTGCAATACCAGATCTTCAACTCTACTACAAAGCAATAGTAACAAAAAGGGCATGGAATTGGTACCAAAATAGAAAGGTAGATCAATGGTACAGAATAGAGGACACAAACACAAACCCAAATAAATCCAATTTTCTCATACTAGACAAAGGGGCCAAAAATATGCAATGGTGAAAAGATAGCCTCTTCAACAAATGGTGCTGGGAGAATTGGAAATCCATATGCAACAGAATGAAACTAAACCCATATTTCTCACCATGCACAAAACTAAACTCAAAATGGATTAAGGACCTCGGAATGAGACCAGAGACCCTGCAGATTATAGAAGAAAAAGTAGGTCCAAATCTTCACCTTGTTGGTCTAGGATCAGACTTCCTTAACAGGACACCCATATCCCAAGAAATAAAAGCTAGAATCAACCACTTTGATAGATTCAAACTAAAAAGCTTTCTCCCAGCAAAGGAAACTATCAGCAATTCGAAGAAAAAGCCTACAGAGTGGGAGAATATCTTTGCCAATCATACCTCAGATAGAGCACTAATCTCCAGAATCTATAAAGAACTCAAAAAACTCTACTCCAAGAATTCAAATAATCCAGTCGACAAATGGGCTAAGGAAATGAATAGACACTTCACAGAAGAAGATCTACAAGCAATCAACAAACATATGGAAAAATGTTCAACATCTCTAGTAATAAGAGAAATGCAAATCAAAACCACCCTAAGATTCCATCTCACCCCAATTAGAATGGCGATTATCAAGAATACGAGCAACAACAGGTGTTGGCGAGGATGTGGGGAGAAAGGTACACTCATACATTGCTGGTGGGGCTGCAAATTAGTGCAGTCACTCTGGAAAGCAGTGTGGAGATTCCTTAGAAAACTTGGAATGGACCCTCCATTTGACCCAGCTATCCCACTCCTTGGCCTATACCCAAAGGACTTAAAATCAGCATACTACAGAGATACAGCCACATCAATGTTCATAGCTGCTCAATTCACAATAGCCAGACTGTGGAACCAACCTAGATGCCCTTCAATTGATGAGTGGATAAAGAAACTGTGGTATATATATACAATGGAATATTACTCAGCCATAAAGAATGATAAAATTATGGCATTTGCAGGCAAATGGATGAAATTGGAGAATATCATGCTAAGTGAGATAAGTCAATCTCAAAAAACCAAAGGACGAATGATATCGCTAATAAATTGAGGATGACACATAATGGGGGGGAGGGAAGGATTAGTGTTAGGGTTAGAGTTAGGGTTAGGGAGGGGGGCAAGTATGGAGGAAGGAAGTACTGTATAGAGGGTAAAGAGGGGTGGGAGCGGTTGGGGGAGAAGAAAAAATAACAGAATGAATCAAACAACATTACTCTATGTAAATTTATGATTACACAAATGGTATGCCTTTGTGCCATGTACAAACAGAGAAACAACATGTATCCCATTTATTTACAATAAAAAAAGAAAAGAAAAAAAAAGAAATGTTATATAATGATGTGAATATTCATAAGAATGGAGGCAAGAAAACATGTACTAAAACATGTATGATACTACATTTTTTTGCCATTGAGGTAGTTTAATATCAGACATAGGACTGATTACCTTGTTTTAGATATGAGGAATGCACAGGTAAATGACATGTATATGATGTACATATATGCATATATAATATAAATATGTAATGTATAATATATTTGAAATATATATATATATACACACACATATACATTAATTATTGTATCACTTAATTTCAGGTACATAAGGCAAAACTATCATATACATTAACGTTAGTAAGTATGGATATATAAAAAATGTCTTTAGATGTAAAGGAGACTAAGGTTGAACACTAAATATTGGTTGGTGCAAAGGTTAGAATTAAGGAATAAATATGTATAACAGGAAAGAGGAAATTTATAATCATGTAAGCCTGATAACATGGAGAAAAACCTATATGAATTTACATATTTTGCCACGTGGATTGTTTACTATTAGTCATGCAGTCTCGTTTTTTACCCATGAGGTGGTTGAACAGGTCAATAACATATTTGCCTATAAGACTAAACTAAGCATTACACCATTAAATTTCAGATACTTTAGTCAAAACCTCTGTGAACATTCATCTAAGCATGCTTGGTTTCATGTAAACTGAGTATGAGTTACATGTCTTCAGTTAGGATTAGTACCAACTTTTATGAGGGGCTAGTGATAAGTTAGGAAATGAAGAGGTATATCAGCACACAGGCATATTTTTAAGAATGCCCATGTGAAACAGGAAGGAAAAGTCATATGAATGTACATTGTTTGCATATTGGATTGGTTTAATGTTAGTCCTATGAGTAATTTTTACATATGAGGAATTCACAAGTACAGGGCCTATATGGTTATATATACATTTTTATTGATTATACCATTGAAGTTTAGTGATGTGAATCAAAACAATGATAAATGTATACCTAAGTATATATCACCTCATGTAAAGTAAACTTTATGTGTAAGGGTATTCTAGGTTTTGTAATAAATTTTGGAGTTATAGTGTTACAGTTAGGGAATAAATAAGTTTATCAGAAAGCTTGAATGTTCATAAGAAAATATATTTGAAAACATCAAGAAAAACATGTGAATATACAATTTTACCATGTGGATTGTTTTAAAGTTTGTTGTACAAGCGTGATTTTTTTTACATAAGATGAATGCAGTGATAACTGACATATATGCATACATGCAAATATTTTAATGATTACTCCATTGAAATTCAGGTACATCATCATAACACTTATAAATTTTCACATAATTTTGTATTGTTACATGTAAAATGAGCTTCAGGTGTAGAGTTCCAGTGAAAATTAGGAACAAATATTAGCTGACTATATGTTTAGGGTGGAAAACAATAGGTATGTCACTAAACAAGAATATTGATAAAAACTCAGAAGTGAAAATATATGGGAAACTATATATGAGTTTACATTTTTGTCATAGTGTTTGGATTATTGTTAGTTGTATGAATCTGGTTTTTTCCTATGGAGAAGAACAGTAAATTACATGCATGTCTACATATGAATATGTTAACATTTAAAACATTAAAATTTAGGTATGTAAGCCAAAACCATTGAAAAGAACTAAGTACATATGCAGGTTTTTTATTTAAATGAGCTTCAATTTTATCAGTCCATTTAGGTTTAGTCCAAAATTTTATGTATGGATAGGGTAATAGTTAAGGAATAACTAGGTATATCAGGAAACAGGAATATAATTTAGATATGAAAAGATGCAGGAAAACATTAGCAACCATTTATAATCACAAGGATTTGTGTAATTTTAGTCATAAAAATACATGCTAATACCTATGAGTGATGCATAGTGAAATGATACATATGCATAATATTTGTTTAATTTAATAATTGCATAGTTAAATAATAAGTATGTGAGTCTTATGTCTGTCAATGTTTATTTAAGTGTATGGTTTTCTTTAAAAAGATTTTAATGTTTTGTTGTAACTCTTCTGTCGATACCAAATTTTGGGTGGGACTAGGGTTGGTGTTAACAAATAAATTTTTCAGGAACCATGAATTGTCATAAGAATTCACACATGAAAAAATCATAAAAAACATTTAAATGCACATTTCATTTCAGGTATTAGTTTAATTTTCATTTTATGAATAGAATGCTTTAAATATGAGGCATAAATATGTAAATTACATATATTCATATATCTAAAATATATTAATGATTACACAGTTAAATTTCAGGTACCAAAGCCAAAAGACCCGTAAACATTCACCTAATTATGTATGGTTTGATTTTAAAATAGCTTCATAATAAGGGATACAGTTAGGGTTCCCACAATATTTTGGGTGTGGTTAGCGTTAGGGTTAGAGAATGAATAGGTATATCAGGCAACATAATTATTCATTAGAATGTATGGATAAATGTTGGAAATATGTACAATTGTCCTTTTTCTCTGTGGTGATTGGTTTAAAGTTTGTTGTACTAATATTTTTGTACATGTTTGTACAGGTAAATTTTCATATATGCAAATATTTAACATATTCATGATTACTCCCTTAAAATTTAGGTTGGTACTCCAAAATGTCCATTAACATTCACCTCAATACTTATGGTTTCATGTTAAATAAACTTTAGTTGTAGGGTTACAGTTAGGTTTCCTATCAAATTTTGGATGGGGATAAGGTTAGGGTTAGGGAATGAATCAGATAGCAGGAAAAATAAATAACCATAGAATGTGTGTGCAAATGTGTGTAGGAAAATATGCATGAATGTACAGATTTTACCTTATGGATTTTTAGTTTTAATCATAAAAGTAGGATTTTATCCATGATGTGGTGCATAGATAAATCACACATAAACATATGAAAAATTCTAATGATTATACAACTAAATTTCATATACATCAGTAAAAATGACTGAAAACACTTACCAATCTTACTTGGTTTCATGTATAATGAAGTTGAGTTGTAGGTGTACATAAAGGATTACTATAAAATTTTACATAAAACTAGGGATATGTTAAAGAATGAATAGAAATATCAGAAAGTATGCATATTCTTAAGAATGTACATGTGAAAATATTAAGGAAAACTCAAATGAGTGCATATTTTTTGCACATGAAATTGTTTTAATAATAGTCATACAAATAATGATTTGTTTTATAAGGGATTCACAAGTAAATGTCCTGGATGCATATATACAAATGTGATAATGATTACACACCATTATATTTTAGTGATGTGGGCAAAAACAATAAACATACACCTATGTATGAATCACTTCATGTAAAATGAGTTTAAGGTGTCAGAGTGCATGGGGTGTACAAAATTTGGGGTAGGATTAGGGTTAGGTTTAGGTAATTAATAGTTCTATCAGGAAACACAAATATTCAGTAGGATGTACACATGAATACATATGTAAAATTATAAAATATGTAAAATTGTATACTTTTTTCTTTCAAGATTGATTCAATGTTAGTTGTACTAATATTTATTTTGTATATAAGAGATGTTCAGGGAAATGATACATATACATATGTTTGAATATATCAATGATTACTCCATTAGAGGTATATGCCAAAATACCTGTAACCATTCACTTAAGTATGTATGGTTTCATGGTTTCATGTTAATTTAACTTCAGTTGTAGGAGTATGGTTAGGGTTCATACTAAATTTTGTTTGGGACTAGGGTTTGGGTAAGGGAATGAATAGGTACATCAATAAATATTAATATTCATAAGAATGTATGCATGAAATTTTGTAAGAAAACATGATTGAATATTATTTTGCTGTAGAGATTTGTTTAATGTTAGTCATAGGAGTTTGTAGAAGATTTTTTATAATTTATTTTGATTCATTGTAAACAAATGGGGTACAACTTGTTTCTCTGGTTGTACATGGAGTAGTACCATTTGTGTAATCATCATGTACATAGGGTAATGATGTTTGTCTTGTTCTGTTAGTTTTCCTGTCCCCAATCCTCCCACCACTTTTTTCCTCTATAAAATTCATCCTTTTATTATCCTTGCCTTTCTCCCACCCCACATTATGTTTCATCATCTGCTTAACAGAGAGATCATTCGGCTTTTGGTATTTTTAGATTGGCTTATCTCATCATGATATTCTCCAACTTCATCCATTTGCCTTCAAATGCCATAATTTTATTCTTCTTTATGGCTAAGCAATAATCCATTGTGTATATAAACCACAGTCTCTTTATCCATTTATCAATTGAAGGGCATCTAGATTTGTTCTACAATCTACCTATTGTATATTGAGCAACTATGAAAATTGATGTGAATGCATCACTAGCATGATGATTTTAAGTCCTTTGGGTATAGGCCAAGGAGTGGAATAGCTGAGTCAACTATAAGGCCTGTGATACTCTCTAGTCAATTACAACCATGTAGCTTCTATGACCTGCATAGTCTCTATGACCTGCACAGCCTTTTCAATTTTGTAACCTCTATAACATTTGTAGTTTCTGTGTTCTGAGTATCTTTTATACCTGTGCATAATCTATTTCCTGAGTAGACTAAATTACTTTAGAAATATGTTATGGCCTGCAAATTCTAGGCAACATGAGTATTTGGTATGACCCCAGTAGCCTCTATAACCTACATAGCCTCTAGGATACACATAGTCTCAATGACTGGATGTTTCCTCTATGTGTGGCCTGAGTAACCTCTTTTGTTTGTGTACCATCTATGACCTGAGTAGTCTCCACGAACTGAGCAAGCTGTTTAGCAAAAAGAATTCTATATCTTATGAAGAAGGGCTCCCTGATCTTTGTAATCACTATGACCTTTATAGCCTCAAAGACTTGAATATCCTATATGATCTGCATATCTATGAATGGCATGCTTTCATGACTTACATCATTTCTACAACTGAGTAGCTTCTATGATCTAAAACTTCTGTAGCTACGGAGAACTGCCTGGCCTTTATTGCATAAATAGACTTTATTACCTTAATAGGTTCCATAATTTCAGAAACCATTATAACTTGAGTGACCTCTATGATCATAGTAGCCTCTGTATATGTAGCCTTTCTGCCCTTCATAGCCTTTATGGACTGAATAGCCTAAAAGTCTGGGTTGCCTCTCAACTTGAGCAGTCTATATTATCATAGGAGTCCCTCATATATGCCTCACCTTAATCACTGGGTTAGAATCTATGACCTAAAACAAGTGCAAACAGAGCTGAAATCAATAAAATTGAAACAAAAGTAACAATCAAAAAACTGACAATAAAGTTGTTTCTTTGAAAAACTAAATGAGATTGATAAATGCTTAGCTGAGTTAATAATAAAGGGAGACATTTCAAATTACTAAAATTCTAGATGAAAGAACATATCACTATGAAAACCACTGAAATAAGGTGATAATTGGAAACTATGTTGAAAATTCATAAAAAAGTAGAAAATCTTTAAGACATCCAAAAATTCTTAGAAACCTATAACCTATGCAAATTGAATCAGGAGGACATAAAATATTTAAACAGATTGATTTCAAGCAAAGGTGTTGAATACAACACCAAATGTCTACCGATGAAGAAAATCCTGGATGATATGAACTCTTATCTGAGTCCTACAAGATTTTCATAGAATTGACACAAATCCTCCTCAACTTATTCCATGAATAAGAAAAGGAATTGTCTGCTCATTTCCTTAGCCCACTTATTGATTGGGTCATTTGTATTCTTGGTGTAAAGTTTTTTGAATTCTTTATAAATTCTGGAGATTAGTGCTGTATCTGAAGTGTGTGTGGCAACGAGTTTCTCCCTTTCTACTAATAAGAGAAATGTGTATAAAAACTACCCTAAGATTCTAGTTCACCCCAATTAGAATGTCTATTATCAAGAACACAAGCAACAATGGGTGTTGGAGAGGATGTGGGGGGAAAGGTCCACTCATATATTATTGCTGGGGTTGCAAATTCATGCAGCCACTCTGGAAAGCACTATGGAGATTTCTTCAAAAACAGAATAGATCCACCATTTGACCCAGCTATTCCACTCCTTGACCTATACCCAAATGAATTAAAATCAGCGTACTACAGTGATGCAGCTATATCAATGTTTATAGCAACTCATTTCACAATAGCTAGATTGAGGAATCAACTTATATGTTCTTGAACAGATGAGTGGATAAAGAAACTGTGGTATATATATACAATGGAATATTATGCAGTCATAAAGAAGAATAAAATTATGACATTTGCAGGTAAATTGATGGAGTTGGAGAATATCAAGCTAAGCAAAATAAGCCAATCCCAAAAAACCGAAGGCTGAATAATTTCTCTGATAAGTGGTTGATGATACATAATGGGGGCAGAGAGAGTTAAGGGAATAAAGGAAGATGGATGGATTGTGGAGACAGAAATGAGGGATGAGAAAGGGGAAGTGGAAGGAAAGGTAATAGAATGAGGCAAATATCATTACATGTATGAATATACAAATGATATGACCATACTTTGTGTTCAGCCAGAGAAATGATAGTTATACTCCATTTGTGTACAATGAATTAAAATTTAAAAAGGAGGAAACCAGTCCAAATTGATTCTATGATGCTATTATCACCCTGAAAACAAAATCAGAAAAAGACACATCAAGGAAAGAAAACATTAGATGAATAGGCCTAATGAACTGGCAAATCACATACAAAAACATGTGAAAAAGATAGTGCACAATGATCACGTGGGATTCATTCCTGAAAGGAATGTGTGTTCAGCATATGGAAATCAATAAATAGTTCATCATATCAATAAATGTAAATACAAGAATCACATGAATATCTCAATAGATGTATAAAAAGCATTTGACAAAATACAGCATTCATTCATATTAGAAACCATAGAAAAACTAGGGATATTATGAACATACTGCAATATTGTGCAAGCTAAATATGCTAAAGGCTTGGGATGTAGCTCCAGACTGTCCTGAGCTCTCTTCCTGCACTGGCTCTCACTGGATCTCACCAACACCCTTCCCTCCCTCCATCGTTTGTCTTTTCTTCCTTACTGTCTCCAACCACTCTTGCTTTATATTTGGTCACACAGATTTTAGATCATTCTGCCACTGAATCACTACAGCCCCCATCCCCAGTTCTCCAGACTTTGAATTACAATGATTTCTATTTGGGGGGTTTGAATTTGTTTACAGCACCCCCCTCCATCTTCCACAGCAATCTCTCTCTCTCTCTGATTTCTATTAAATAAATGACCCCTTGACCTCATTTAAAAGGCAGATATCTGATTGGAGGTCATTTAAAAATACTTTCAATGAGAAGAGCTTAGGGATCTTCAGAGGCCTCTGCTTTGAAACACACTTCCTTGGAATCCAGCTCCATTTCCTGCAGTAAATTCCTTTGGCTTTGGAGAGAAACATGTAAAAATCAGTTGAATTTGCTTTGGAGTTGGATTTGCCTGTTTTTGGGGTTTGGGTTCCCCTTTTGTAGACAAAATTTTGTAGAACTGTCTCTTGGAATCCTTCCCCGTCTAGTTCTATCATGTCTGTGTGGTGGGTTTTATCTACTTTTGTCGTTTGTTGTTTATTTTTTTCCTCAGAAATAAGCATTTTCTTGATCCACAAGTCGAGTCATTTCACATTTGGTAGCAGACCCAAAAACATTTAGGTCCTTGGTAATAAGAAACTGTAACAGGGACCTAAGACGGGCTGCATTTGCTTAAGGAAAAAAAAAAAAAAAAAACCAGAAACAGAAACAAAAACAGTGGTTGTTTACCTAGAGCAGAACACCACACACTCTGGGTTACTGAAATCAGGAGAAAGTTTGCCATGTCTGCCTTCATTTGTATCTGTCTCTTGAACCTTTGCGACCCTGCTCAGTTCTGCACATAGTAGTCAGTGTTCATGCAAAAGTGAGCAATATGAGGTTTGTCAGCCCACTCCGATCATAAAGTGCTTGCCTGTCAAGCATAAGGCCTGGGGTTTAATCACCAGCACCTTCTGAAAAAAAAAAAAAAAGAAAAAGAAAGAAAGAAAATAAAACAATATGCGTTTTTGTGATGAGCATATGTAAAATGTTTATCAAACTTAATCTTAGAAGGGAACATGAAGCAAACCTCAACAAAATAGGAAATCATGCCACATCTCTTCTCTGAACACTATGACAGTAAGGTAGAGGTCAGGCACGGTGACCTCTGCCTGTCTTAGGAGGATCCCAAGTTCAATGCCAGCTTCAGCAATTCAGTGAGTCCCTGGGTAACTGAACAACCCTGTCTCAAAATTAATAATAATAATTATAATAAGAGAATAAAATCAAATAAAAAGGGTCCGGGTTGGAGCTGGGTGGTTAAGCAGCACTGGGTTCGAGCCCTGGCACTAAAAAGAAAACAGAAAGAAAGAAAGAAAGAAAGAAAGAAAGAAAGAAAGAAAGAAAGAAAGAAAGAAAGAAAGAAAGAAAGGTAGACATAAATCATTAAAACACAATCAATATTGTCAAATGTTTGGATATGAAGCACATTTTAAACTGACGGACACTTGAGCCAAGCACGGTGGCAGAGTCACTCTGGAGGCTGAGGCCAGAGGGTCCCAAGTTAATGGCCAGCCTGGGTAGCCTGGGTAACCTGGGTAGCCCACTAACCCACTGTTTAAAAAAAAAGTCTGTGGATGTAGCTCAGTCATCAAGTGTCCTTAGTGTACATCCACCCCCAAAACCCTTAAAATACATACATATATACATACATAATAAAATAAAATGACATGAGTCAAAGAAAATTAGACACCCCCCCCCTTTATTTTTAAGGTGGACAGAATTTTACAGTGACCATTGAAGGGCTGAATGATAATAAAAAAATATATATATATAATTTTTAAGGAAGTTGCTAAAACCGTGGTAAGGTAGAAGCATCAGAATGCCAGAGCTCCAAAAAGAAGCCTAAGGAGATAAGGGAAGCAACTCTTCTTTTCAGGAAGTAAGAAAAATACACAACAAATTTAACCCAGAGAAAGTGTCAACTTGTAAATTCACAGAGCTAAGGAGGAAATATCAACAACATCCACCTTTCACAAAGTCTTGAGCAGACGGGCCAGTGGGTGGGCATAAGAAAGGGGTAGGGTGGTGGTCAAGGAGGAGGTGTGGAAAACCGGACAAAATGTCCATTTCATCAACCCGGTAGGCTAGATAAAACAGGTATTTGAGTTATTCCTCCTTGAAGCCATTTTGAGATTCTGGAGCCACTCCAGGCCTCCTTGGGCCTCTACCACTTTGTTGGAAAGGGCAATTTGCATTCCTCAAGGCTGTGGCGCCAGTTAGCAGGGAGGGGAAGTAGAGTACACAGAGAAAAAGCCAAGTTGGCTTAGAGCATGGTCGTTGTGATTTGCATGAGAATGGAGAGTGCTAAGTCTCTCTGGTGAGGTTAAAGATGGTTTACTGTCAGAGTAGGGCATGGTTTCTGCGTGGCAAAGTCCATCGTGTGGTCATGCAGTCGATTGTACCCCCATCTCAAAGGTTGGCTTATAACTCTGCATTTTTAATGATGCATTGACTAAAAGCAAAAAGAAAATGTTAATTTGAAGATCCCTCTTTTCACAGCATTTGTCAAATTTGTTCACACACAGGCATTTAATCTCTGCCTCCTGAAACTCCTCAATTACTTGATTGCTTCTGCCTCCTCTTCTGGCTCCCTTGAACTGTAAGACCCCCAAAAATGAGACCCTAACTCTGTCCCACGGATCGACGGCAACCCCAATCAACCGCAGGGGGCGTCACTTGATGCAAAGTGCAAGAGGCTTTTATTCCAGTGCGCTGGGACCCAACTCGTGACTCACGCAGGAGTCAAGGAGTCGAGTCCCTAGCAGAAAATCTTACAAGTTTATAAAGGCAGAAACCACACATCAGGAGGGGTGGCACACGGAAGGGAAAAGGGGAACAAAGCTCCCAGGAAATTCCAAAGGGGGTCTGGGTTTGCTGATAACATACAACATGTTTCACAATGTTTTACAACAGGGTGTAGATTCTGGTCAACAGTTTCTGGTAATCTTATATCCCATATATCTTAACTGTCTGAGCACTATCTTGCTCAATTTACCCTTTTACTCTCTGTTTGGGGCTGTTTCCTGGAACAGCTTTAAGGGCTTTGTTCCCATCACTGGGAGGGAGACCTTAGGGAGTTGAGATAAAACAGACAGCTTAAAAAAAGTCCATTCTTTTAGAACCAGATCACAAAGATGGCAAAGACAGAGGGCACCCCACTAAATGAGAAACACAAAATTCAAGAAATTAGAAAGAGTTTGGTGGGGGATAGAGAGAGAAATATCTACATTACAGAGGCAGAGGGAGGGAGAGACACTCTTGTACCTCAGTTGTGTTTTTTGTTTTTTTTTTTGGTCCACTACTTACAGTGCCTCAATGGGCAGTTTTCCTGAGTAAACTGCAGCCTCCCCCCTCCCCAAAATTCTTAGAAGTAAATAACTGTGGCTGTCTTCATTTCTGGCAAGAATTTACTCATCCTGCCTTTTTGAATTCATGGCTCACTCAGAATTCATATTTTGGGTCTGTGTGCTTAATACAACTTTGTTCTGTCTGTTTAGAATGGAGACTCAGTCCTCTGTGTGTTTAATGATTCTTTTCTCAAAAACTGGTTAACTGAGCATTAAGAGAAAATCAGGCAAGGAGAAAACCCTTTGTAAACTGAACTAACATTAGGTACAACTGCTTAAATCAAGGGTTACATAAAGCTTATGAATGAGAATCTTAAAATCTATGAAAATACAATATGTTCAGGTCTGTTCAATGTGCTTCCTAAGTGGTCAATGCAAGGAAGAGAGCTTAAGATTGGTGTGGGGGGGTGGGGAGTCCTTCGGTAAATGTAAGGCTACTGCGGTACAATGTGTGTTCACATGCATGAGTCACTCTATATGCAATGAATGCCAAGGATTTCTGGTGTGCCTTGATTAAGAACAAACAAATGAGGAAAAAAACCAAAAAATCATGAAATGGATAAACTATTATATTTTTAAAAAAAGTAATGCATCTAAATTCATACATTTTGTTAGTTTTTTTTTTTTCCCAACCATCTACTTAAGGAAAAAAGGGCAGAAAATATTACAGTGGTTCACTTAATGCTTTGAACCTAACCCTCACTGCTCAGCCACAGAGGCTCCTTTTAAAAAGGATATCTCTCTTACCGCCACCCCCCGCCCCGTTCTTTCGTTCTTTTCTCCCTCTCCTTCCCCTCCCTGGTCAAGGGTGAAGCAGCATTAACTTTTAAGCTGAGTTAAAAGCTTAAAAGCTGTTAAAGCTGTCCTTTGGTTCACAGACCACAGGGTGAGCATGAAGAAATCCAGGCTTCAGAGTTAGCACTTTGGGATCCAGGAAACAGCTAGGCTAGCTCTCAGGGCTCAAGGCTTCGAATGAATTATGAGTCTGGACAGGGCACATTGCCCAATTCCCCTTTTGCCTCTAACCTTTGTCTCAAAATTCTATCGTCTTGATGGGATGAGAATCGGGGGCAAGGGCTTTTAGGACCCCAAACCATCAGCGTGCCAGAAAAAGAAATTGAAGGAGGCCATGTGTGTGAGGATCTATGTCAAATAACTGTTTGGGGATGAGAGTGAGATTTTGTAAGGTAAAGGAAGAATTTTGTCTGAAAGTCTGGGATGGTCAAGAGGAAGATAAGGGGAAACTGAGGATGGAAATAAATCGTAGAACTGTCTATGCAAGTCACAGAAGGTTCATGGAGGACCAATATTAGAAAATGTAGGTGTGACAAAGTGGGAGTATAATTCATGAAGTTGTTCAAAGGGCCTCCCCACCACCACTTTAACACACACCCACCGATGTGAAACCGGAATCCAATTCTCTCGATTATTGCAGCCACAAAGTTTTCAGCTGCTAGCAATACTTGCAAGGAACTGTCCTAAGAACCAGAGATTTTCCATTTTGTCCAGACAATGACTTGTGTGCTCTGCTCGGTGTCTTTGTTAGGTCTTGAATGGTTTAGAACACTGCAGTGTTAGCAGAGAAGTCAGAGTTAGTTTCTTTAAGGCTTTTGTTCTGTTATTTTTGTTTTTGCTCTGAACTCCTCCTCCTCCACCTCCTCCTCCCTCTCATCATCATCCTCCATGCTTTACACCTGAGCAACCCCCCACCCCACACACTCATGTTATTTTCTTATTCATGTACTTTTGTTTGAGATTCTTACTGAGTCACTGTGGGGTTTAGTAAATTGCTGAGGCTGTCACTGGCGATGTGTGTATAATCTGAGGGCAAATTTACTATGCTGTGTATCTGAACTTAGTCTAAATATTATTCAAAAGTCAGTATAGTGAAAGACATGCAGGTTTCATACATGGGAGATCACCAATTAGTGTCCTCTTTTATGTAAGATGCACTTCTTTCTGAATCCTCAACCTATCTGATAGTCAATGAAATAGTTGGAATTTCTACCACACACGTGCAATCAGTATCACATTCAGATAAAAAAAGAAATCTCTGCCACGTACAACCTGGTTTGCATCTGTTAATCTTGACTGAGTGAGTAAGCAAGTAAGTAAGTAAGTAAGTGTTTTATGAATCTTGTGTTGAGATAACACTCCTGTATCTGGTCCATGCTATTCACCTAGGTTGATCTGTTAACAACAAAACACACATCATGGCAGCTATCCCACATGTTATGGGGCACAACTTAAGAACAGAGCAATCACCACTGAGGAGTCCAAATTTGAGGGTCTTTATTAAGCCAGCCAGCTGACTGTCTCACACAATGCCCCAAAAAATGGCTATGGGGAGAGTAGCCCCAACCAAAGTGTTATAGGGATTCTTATACCAAAAATCACATTAATCACAAGTGTCTGTTGCTATGATTTGAAATTATAAGCTAACATCATGAGATCATCAACAGAGGGGGAAGTGGGTCACCTAGGTAGAAACTAAAGAATGGTTACTAAAATCCACACAATTACCGTTTACATGGTACATTGGTTAGGAGCAATAGGAATCAAAGAACAGCAATTTTTAATTATATAAGAATTGTCATTTTGTATCAGTAAACATGTCACTAATGAGTAATTTTGTATTGGTAAGTAACTGATGATGGGGACAGGGGACAGAGGCGGGGTATTTTCATGGGATAAGCTAAGCAATTGTTGATGGGTACTGAGGTGGAATATTCCCACAGGAGAAGCTTATTTCCTACATAACACGGAATCTCAGAGCAAAATGGAGTCTGTCTGGCCTATAAGTTTCTTATGGAGCCAGATCTGTGAGCCCATCACACCACAGAAGTTCATGGATTCTGAACTTTGACTCAAAAGTTAAAGGTAAAGATTTCTAATTGACTGTGATGTCTTCCGTCAGCATACAGGTAGAAGCCTTCCAAAAGTCAAAGCTTGAGATAGGGTCGTAGCTCAGTGGTAAAGGGCTTGCCTAGGTTGTGTGAGGCACTGCTAGTTACAATGTTCAGCAGTGTAAATAGATAGATAGATAGAGAGAGAGAGAGAGAGAGAGAAAATAAAGACATTGTGTCCATCTATAACTAAAAAGAATTAACCAATAATAATAAAAAGAAATGTAAAACTTAGCTGGGCATGGGGACACATGCCTGTCATCCTAGAGGATCAGGATGGGGTTGAGACAAGAGGATTCTAACTTCATAGTCAAAGCAACCTAATGAGACCCTCCCTGTATCAAAAAAAAAAAAAAAAAGTTGGAGATGTGGCTCAGTCAGTGGTTAAGTGAGTACCTCTGGGTTCGATCCAAAAATATATAAATAAATAAATAATCAATTGAATTTAGCAAAAAAAAAAAAACAAGTAAATTTAAAAATATAAAAAGGGACAGAGTGGTAGCTCATTGTGGTAAAGCTTCCCTGGATTCAGTCCCCCAGTTTCAAACCTAACTAACTAGCTAACTAAGTAACTAACTAACTAAATATGTAAATAAATAAATAATTTGAGAAGTAAGATCAAAGCATAAGATTACAAGATTAGAAGCTGGGGTCCTCAACAAACAAACAAATAAACATGAACAAGATAGTTATGTGGCCAAGCACAGCACTAGTTTACATTGAGTCCCTGGGGTGATCTCCTGCAAACACCCCCTGAGCATGATAGAAATGTTTACTTTGAGGACACTAATATTGTTTTGTCTCTCGTTTTATGTCTCTGTTTTTTGTTTTGTTTTGTTTCATTTTGTTTTGTGGGGGTGGGGGGGACTGGGTATTCAATCTGGGAGCACTTTAGCACTTAGCTACATCACAGCTCTTTTTATTTTGGGACGGGGGTCTCCCTAACTTGCAGAGGCTGGCCTTGAAGTGGCCATGCTCCTGTCTCACAGGAGTGCATCACCCATACCAGGCTGAGAACACTAATGCGCTACGAATATTATTTCTATGCACTAAAGTTCACCGAAATCACATAATCTGTAGAAACATTTGTGCCATCGTTTTAATTGGTGAGCACTTTAGGTTAACTCGGTAACATGTAGACCATATACAAACACATCTATAAATATATGTGCTATCAACACATACCACACGCCACGTAGCTCTATGTCTACAGGTAGAAATACAAAGAGGCGAAAATAAAGATCTTGTCATCTTGACATTTGTTTTAAAATTGTAGTCACGGGCTGGGTGGGGCTGGGGATCAGCAGCAGAGCGCTTGCTCGCCAAGCACACATGAGGCGCTGGATTCGATCCCCAGAACCACATTAACAAAAGTCAATAAACAAAATAAAGCTATAAAAAAGTGAAATTGTAGTCACGAGGCCTGGCTGGGGATGGAGCTAACTGGTAGACAGCTTGCCTAGTATCAAGGAGGCCCTGGATTCTCTCATTTTGATTCAAACTCCACCCGTCCAAAAAAAAAAAATTGTCATGAGACAGGAGTTTGGTCACTTATAAAGGCGGTGAGATTCAAGAGAGAAAGCAGAGGCCTCGGAAATAGTTCAAATATCAGTTTTTAGTCAAAGGAACTTGAAACAGGGCTCTTTTAGTTTGTTACAGCAAAACACCTTATCATTGGGTTTGTTCTGGGACAGACAAGCAATCATTTTAGCATTTTTCTCCCCAACCTTCACTGAAAACCACACTCGGCAAATTAATTATTCCTATCTCGACTTCTTCTTCTTCTTCTTCTTCTTCTTCTTCTTCTTCTTCTTCTTCTTGTAAGGGCCCCAAAAAGGAAACCCCAACTCTGTCCCATGGATGGACGGCAACCCCAATCAACCGCAGGAGGCGTCACTTGATGCAAACCGCAAGAGGTGTTTATTCCAGCGCCCTGGGACCCAACTCGAGGAGTCGAGTCCTTAGCAGAAAATCTTGTAGGTTTATAAAGGCAGAAACCACACATCGGGAGGGGTCGCACATGAAAGGGAAAAGGGGGACAAAGCTGCCAGGAAATTTCAAAGGGGGTCTGGGTTTGCTGACAACATGTTTCACAATGTTTTACAACAGGCTGTAGATTCTGGTCAATAGTTTCTGGTAATCCTACTGTTTGAGCACTATCTGGCTATCAGGCTCAATTTACTCTTTTACTCTCTGTTTGGGAACAGAGAACAGCTTTAAGGGCTTTGTTCCCATTACTGGGAGGGAAACCTTAGGGAGTTGAGATAAAACAGACAGCTTAAAAAAATGTCCATTCTTTCATTTCCCCATTTTCTTTTCTGGTAAGTTCTAATCATGGAACTTCTGTCTCTATATACTCTTCTCCAAAGCTATTTCCTTGGCGGAGGGACTGGTATTGTTTCCTAAGCATTAGTACCTGTACAGCACTTACTCTTTCCCTGATGAAGGTGACTAGGTGATTTCAGGCAGGCAAGAGCCCAGGGGGCGGGCCACCAATTAGCAGCCCCTTGTTTGCAGTCCTTGGTAAACAGTCCTTGATAAAGGCAGGTAAATTTGGTAATCAATGGGCTCCGGAGATCCTTGACATTCCATTCTTCCAGGGGCAGTCTCCAACTTCCAGAGGCAGATGATTTTATGGCCATTTCCTCGATTTGACCCGATCCCCTATTTCTACACTAACTACCTGTTCCCAATTCTGGCTTCATTCCCCCCTCTAATCTCAGGAACTCCATGCTGCTGGGGAAGGAGGTCGATGACCGCTCTAGCTTCTTCGAGCTGGAAGTGGGTGGCGTGGGGCAAGCAGCTTGGAGTTCCTTTTCTAAAAATCAGGTCAATCAAGGGGTCCCAGGAAGAAGCCTGGTTGGGGAAGAGCAGTTTGTAAAGTCATCTGGGGGCGGCTGCTTCTATGATAGAAGAACAAAAAGACATGAGTACTGAAATGAGATTAGCACAAAGTAAATGTTGCAGCATCTGAAACATACCACTGAGTATCATGAAAATGACAGAAGTTAATCTCTCACCAGGAGGTGGAAGAACTGAGAAATTGTTCCCATAACTAGGCCTAGCAAAGGCTGGAGAGAACAAGGCCTTTATTTGGGGACTTTAACATTGTCATAGATGTCCCCAGAAAATATAGTTAAGCTACTTAATGTCATCTGATTTTGTAAAATATCCCTTTATTGGTATAACCTGTGTTTACTAGAGATCTCTATACTTCTGTTACTTAGGAATAGATAATCATACTAGCAAACATAGATTAAGTCTACCTGTGTAGCTTAGGAAGGTCTTAAACTGACTAAAAACTTCTGACTCTGGCAGTTTCTCTTGATAGTTATCAGGCACATTTGCTGAAGAATCTTTTTTTCATTTGTAGCTTCCAGCCTTTATTCTAGTGGGCTAATACAAGTGTACATCTTAAGTTACATTTAATTATTATTTCCTTTAAATGCCCAAGAATGGCTATATTTTGGTTTTAACTGTTTTGCTGGGTATCTAAGATCAAGCTGGTCAAATTGACCTGGTTCCTGTCTTGTTAAAGAGTCAGCTGAGTTCCCACAGGGGTCACTCATACAGAACTTAAGAGCGGCTCCTTAGCTCCACCAGTGACTTTGATTAGGCAGGGTCTCTTGATGAGGTGACTTCCTTTAGAAACATCAAGGGATGTTTCCCCTTTTCCATGACCCTCCTCTGCAGCAGATGCACTGGATAATTTTTCATCCTCTAGTCTCAACAATCTCCTTGATCAGGAGGTTGTGTGACCCAGAGTTGCAACACTCCTTAGAGAAGTTCTCTTACTCCCTGGGTTCAGGCTAACGTTGAGGGCAAGACCCAAATATGGACTTTTCTTGACCTCTGTATTTAACTCCAATTTCTAAGTTTGATCTTAATTATCCAGCAAGCCAGTCTCACCAGTCATAAATTAAGAGTAATGGGCTTTAACTTTAATGTCCATAACTTTACAGTTATTTACCCTTTTATCTAACTGGAGTCTGCATTAGTACTGGAAGTTACCACTATCTCTTCTATAGGTGATGGCTTATTATCACAAGTTACCTAGGTTGTTTGTTCTTGGAGCAGCTACTTCTGCAAAACATTAACAGGTAACAGTTTTACAAAATGAAATTAGCAAGAGTAAAAATATATTCAGCTTGTATAATAGCTATCTTGAATTTTGATTGAGAACTACATTCTATCCCCTATTTGAGATCACAGTACTTTTACAACAAGAACCAATCTTTTGACTATAACTTTAAATAAGCTGAAGTCTGGCTTATTTTGGAGCTATTCTACACACAGTGAGATGGGAGGCAGAGCCTTATCTCAGGTAAGGCGTGGCTCTTTACAGATCTTAAGTGTTCTAATTCTGATGTTGATCTTTGCTTCTTTTCCTTAAATACCATTAAGTAGTTTACATATACTGTTTCCTGAGTCTATATAAACTTTATAATTAACACAATTTAACATAGTATCTAAAACATGAATCAAAGAAAGGCTGAGAGAGCTTTTAACTTTCCTTTTGTGTGATTAAGTGGCAAAATGTTTTCATGTTTCTTTCATATTTCACAATATTAACCTTTAAACAAATCAGACTCTAATGTTTAGAAATACATTTACATTTGAAATTCTTTATCTCAGTGTAAAAAGTAACAAATTTTACACATACCCTATTGATAGCAGGTCCTATAATAGAACATTAAATGATAGAAATAAATCCCCAATAAAATTTACCCTTTATAAGTTTAAGATTACCATTACAGACAAGTTTAATCTGGAGGATAGCAGAGCTTAATAAATTCCTTGCTTTAAAAACTTGTGGTCCTGAAAAATATGAACACATTTAATATACAAATAGTGACCATTTCACAAATACCTTGACACTTTTATCTTACCAAATTGAGTTTTTAAAGAGAAATGTATACTCTGTAACAAAGTACAATACTCTATAATAGTTGTTTAACCATAATTGTATACACCCCAATTTTTAAGACTAATTGTTCTAAAGAATAAACTTAATGGACACAAAGTTAAGAGTAAATTAGTGTTTCAAATCCTTGTCATTTTACCATGTCATTCTACCATATAGATTAAACTTTGGTTTATATCAGAACGTTAGTATTTCACCTTAGGAAAAACCTTCAATAGTTTTAGCTGTCTCACATACATATAACCAACTTAGTTACACACAAACTTGTTGAAACTTGCCCTTTACTTACACCGACTTTCTTAGCACTTACTTAGACCCTCATGTATTTCATCACACAAGCACTTTCTTACCCAGAAACATTTCCTTTTTCCTTTTACTAAATATATTTCCATACCCAGAACCTTTTATTTTCTCTTTCCTATTCGTTGTTCCTTTTTGTTCACATTCTGCAACAACTCTTATGAAATTTCTGAATTTAGATAAATTACTCTATTTTAATAAGATTAAATATTCTGTTATTTATAGTACTCTAATTGAAACACAGTTGAAACTTTTGGGACCCTTTGTATATAGAAGTGCACTTGTTAGGACATAACTCTTAGTAACCTTGTTTTTAGTTTAGTGATGACACAAAGCAAGTTTAAACCCTTTTATTTACCAACCTATGAAAACACCAATAATGTTTAAGTATGATACCCCATGGAATTTAAGGAGTTAAAAGTACTTGACTTTATTTAACAATTAGCATTTTAACTTTGTAAATTAATCAGATGTCTCTACAAACACATTAGAGTAATCCCATACATGTTAACTCTAATTCACTTATTCTGTAACCAAGATATCAGACAAGTGTTCTGTACAGTATTTGCTGTCTCTTCCCTGTTGAAGAAAAGTCCTAGAAACAATTGATATTAGACATTTTATTAACATCAATATTTTATTAGCTTGACCACCTAGAGACTTGCAAGTTATTTTCAAAGACATTTTACTCTTATTAGTTTACCCAATTTGAACCTTTTTTAAATCACGTGAATTAAAAGTATCTGGATCCATTTTTAAATTTTAATTTTAGGAGCGCTCAGTTTTGATACAGACAAAACATGACATCAGACAGCACAACATACAAATAACACAAAATCAAGCCCTTTTAACTTTATAGGTGAATCTCCATTGCAGTGTAACAGATGTTCAAAAACTCTAGTTGAATAAAAAATAGAACTGATCAAAAAATCATGAGCTCAAAAAAAACATATAATTAAAAATATAGCATTTACTTTGCTGGAGTTTTAAAGACTCTTTTTACCTTTTCTTTCCCTGGGTTTGAGACCGGTCTCCTACTGAGCCTTTAGGCTTCTTTTATTTATATTTCAATGTAAGCCTTGACTGAGATCTGGAAGGATCTAACAGGTTTTAACAGAAACTCTGTGTCTAAGGCATTTTAGCCACCTCATCAGGACAGGTTGGATGTTAAAATTATGAGACCTTATTTTTCATTACTTTTGAGACTGAAGCTACTTTGCTAAGTTACCCTTCAGGGCTGTCGGGAGGGGGAGTCCAGAGAAGGAACCTTTGGGGTCCACCCGAGAGTAGCCCCAGCCAAGAACCCCGCAGTTTTTCCAACCCTTCCTCCACCTCCGCCACAAACACACAACAGAACCAGATACAGACGGGCGCCAATCTCTGATCCACCAATTGAACCCCATCAGCGCCCTTACCGACGGAGACTACCAGGCGTCCCTGGCTCTCCTTCCACCCTTAGGGCGTCCCCCAGGGCTGCAACTTGTGGCCCCCCAGGCACGTCTGCCGGCCACTGTTCGGCCACTCTCACGAGTCACCGAACAGCTGCCACCGAAACCAAAAGCGCGCTCACAGAACCAGACCAACTAACAAAACACAAGACAAAGACAGACAACTTCGGGGTACCCCTTCTTACCTCCAAGGTCGACTCCGCGGATGAGGGGGGCCATCTTATCCTGGGCGAGCCCCCAAATGTAAGGCCCCCCAAAAAGGAAACCCCAACTCTGTCCCATGGATGGACGGCAACCCCAATCAACCGCAGGAGGCGTCACTTGATGCAAACCGCAAGAGGTGTTTATTCCAGCGCGCTGGGACCCAACTCGACGAGTCGAGTCCCTAGCAGAAAATCTTGTAGGTTTATAAAGGCAGAAACCACACATCGGGAGGGGTCGCACATGAAAGGGGGAAAAGGGGGAACGAAGGAAATTTCAAAGGGGGTCTGGGTTTGCTGACAACATGTTTCACAATGTTTTACAACAGGCTGTAGATTCTGGTCAATAGTTTCTGGTAATCCTACTGTTTGAGCACTATCTGGCTATCAGGCTCAATTTACTCTTTTACTCTCTGTTTGGGAACAGAGAACAGCTTTAAGGGCTTTGTTCCCATTACTGGGAGGGAAACCTTAGGGAGTTGAGATAAAACAGACAGCTTAAAAAAATGTCCATTCTTTCAGCTTAACCATAATTGTATAAACCCCAATTTTTAAAACTAATTGTTCTAAAGAATAAAACTTAATAGACACAAGGTTAAGAGTAAATTAGTGTTTCTAAGAAATCCTTGTCATTTTACCATATAGATTGAACTTTGGTTTATATCACAATATTAGTATTTCACCTTAGGAAAAAACCTTAAATAGCTTTAACTGTGTCACATACATACAACCAACTTAGTTACAGGCAAACTTATTGAAAGTTGCCCTTTACAGACTTTCTTAGCACTTATTTAGACCCTCATGTATTTTATCACATAAGCACTTTCTTACCCAGAAACATTTTTTTCACTAAATATATTTCCATATCTAGAATCTTTTATTTTTCTTTCCTATCTGTTGACCTTTTTGTTCACATTCTAAAACAACTCTTATGAAATTTCTTAATTTATATAAATTACTCCATTTTAATAAGATTAAATATTTTGTTTTTTATAGTACTCTAATTGAAACACAGTTGAAACTTTTAGAACCCTCTGTATATAGAATTTATACCTGTTAGGACATAATTCTTAGTAACCTTGTTTTTAGTTTAGTGATGACACAAAACAACTTTCTCTAAAACACATTTGAGTAATCCCATGCATGTCAACTCTAATTCACTTATTTTTTTTTAAACCAAGATGTTAGACAAGTGTCCTGAACAGTATTTGCCAGCTTTTTCTTGTTGTAGAAAAGTCCTAGAAAAATTGATGTTAGACGTTTTATAAACATCAACATTTTATTAGTTTGACCACCTAGAGACTTGTGAGTTAATTTTAAAGACATTTTACTTCTGTTAGCTTACCCAATTTAAATTGAACCTTTTTAAATCACATGAATTAAAAGTATTTGGATCCATTTTTAAATTTTAATTTTAGGAGCACTCAGTTTTGATACAGACAAAACATGACATCAGACAGTACAACATACACATAACACAAAATCAAAGGCCTTGAAACTTTATAGGTGAATCTCCATTGCAATGTAACAGATGTTCAAAAACTCTAGTTGAATAAAAAAATAGAAGTGATCAAAAAAGTCATGAGCTCAAAAAAAATGTAGAATTAAAAAAAAACAAGAGTCCTGGAAAAATGATACGGCCGTTAATTACTTTAGTAAAGCACCATAAAATTTACTTTTGCTGGAGTTCAGGTAAGACTTTTTGCTCTTTTTTTATCTTTTTTTTTTTTCCCTTGGGTTTGAGACCAATCTGCTACTGAGCCTTCAGGCTTCCTCCATTTACATTTCAATGTAAACCTTGACTGAGATCAGGATCTGAAAGGGGCTAAAATATTTCAGCAGAATCTTGATGCCTAGAGCATTTTAACCCTTATTCCTGGTTAGTAATCAATTCAGGTTTGGACGCAGAAAATTGTGAAACAATTATCTACCAATACTTGTGGGGACTGGGGCTACTATATCATACTCCTTACTAGAACATGCCACTGATGGTTGGGTTGGTTACTCCCTCCACACCAGTGTATGTGGGTCCTCGTGGCAGGAGGACTAAGTGGGCTGGGCTGGGGAATGAAAGCAGAAAAAGCTGAGTTGAAGTTGGAGGAGGAGAAGGGATTGAGAGGGGGCAAAGGAGGAGGCACTCAAATTTGCAGGAAGAGCATAGAAGTGCAAGAAAGAAGAGACTTGAAGATAAGGAATCCTTTTCCATCTGCCTGCTCACTTGTGGAAGCTGTGTGCCAATATCTTTGGTAGCTACAGTCCACCTTCCCATGGAGCTATCTTTCATCCCTGCACAGGCCAATTTGTGATCAGTAGTCATTCCTTCCCAAACTAACATTTTAACATTTACCTGGAAGGCCATACAGGGAGGGGGGAGGTTAGAGTCTGTGAGTTCTTGCCCAGTATCATAAAATGGCCACCGGGAAAATTTCCTGCCATCCGGAAGGAGGGCGAGGGCTTTCATTGGAGTCTGATGTGGCCCCAGAATACAAGATGACAGCAATGAGCCTCCCTGGGGCGGTAGTGGGCCCTCCCTATGTGTAGAGGCTGGCTGCCCTCGTGGTTCCTCAACAATGGGAGGAGCAGATGGAGGTGGATTGGGCTCCTCATTAAAGGTCTCCCAAAGTTGTATACTACGTGGCAAGTTTCTGGAAGGAGTTGCAATGGGAGGAGCCGGCAGTTCTTTAGGCAGCGGCTCTTTGGGGAGAAACTTGGAGGCCCCTTTGGGAGGTCCTGGAGACAAGCAGGCCTTAAGAGTGGATAATGTAGGACAGACTCCCAATGGGGGACCCTCCCCTAAATTGATTTCCCTCTTCTTAACAAGTTGTTTTACACGATCCCATGTGGACCAGTCAAAAAGATTAGTGGCAGGAAGCCAAGGGGCCACCCGAGTAATGGTGTCCCAGGCTTTTTCCGCCTGTTTACCAGGCCCCTACTATTCAGCATGAGTCTAAGAGCTGAGAGTGCAGGGTCACCATGTGTGGTGTGTGTTTGCCCCATCTTTTCAGGGATGCCTTACCTCGGAGCTCTATTGTCCCAATCTGCCGGTACTTTCGGTTTCGAAACTGCCTCTTCGCTTTGGCTGTGGTTCAGCCTTGAGGGGCCTGATGTTGGGTGCCAGATGTTGGGGACTTAAGCCCCCTTGCTCTTCTTGACCATGGACAAGGGAAGGGGACACTCCCCAACAAGGTCAGACTGGGATAGGTAAGGCCGACTGACCACCCACTCCCAGCCCTTTGTGCGGAGGACAATCAGACGCGTCAGGGAGACCCGTCACAGCAGGAACTCATTTATTGAGGAAATCACACAGCTATTATGTAGGGTGGGGGCTAGGTGGGAACCAGTCAGCTTAAAGGTCAGCAAGGCATGGGGATTTCACGCAGGCGAGAGTCCCATAGGACTACATGGCTAGCACGAGCTGATCACATTCACGGAACTATTGTTAACCAATCCCTGATGGTGGTCTGATTCATCGTCATTAACTATTGAAACCGCCTTTGAGGCCTTGATCTTGTTCACTTGCCAGGGAGTAAGGAGTCAGCCTGAGTTAGTTAACGTGTCATTAGTCCCAACAAAAATCTTTAAAATAATAAGTAAATTTCTTATCTCTTCTTACATCTTCTGGTGGGATTCAGTCCTGGAGGAAACACTGGTTCATCCTGCAAAGTTGCCAAGAAGGCAATGAGCCAGGTGTCCTGGAATACTACAAGCATGACCAGTCTAACAAGCCCTTGCAGATTATCAGCCTGGATCTCTGTGAGCAGGTGCAGGGAAACGTGACCTTTCATAAGAAGGGGCTACAATGTGGCTTCGTGTTCAAAATCAAGACCAACAAACACACTTTCTACCTCGTGGCTGAGACAAAGGAGGATATGCATAAGTGGGTGCAGAGCATCTTCCAGGTCTACAGCTTTCAGCAGGAGGTGGAGAGCATAGGTACACAGACACCCACCTTCTCTGGAGGCTGATGTGACCTCAGGTCCCTTTTGTAGGTAGAGCTGGTGCCAGCCATGGCCAGGTGTCAGGAGGACCCCTGGCCCTCCTTGTGCTCAAATGGGAATCTAAGAAATGAGGGTCATGATGAAGCAGAATGTGCTGTGTAACCTGTCCTCAGGCCCCCTGAACCCACCCCTATCTGCCCATGTGCCACCTTCTCCCTCTCTCAGCTCACACATGGTGACTGTCTGCCATCCTGAGGGGAGACCTCCTGAGATCTCCTCCATCCAGCCTGTGCAGTTAGGCTTGGCCTCAGTCCTCTGTGATCAGGTTGATGAACAATCCAGGTCTCCTCCACATTCACGCAGGAGAAGACAGGTTGGGGGGCCACTAATTGATTTTGGGTTTTGACTCAGATTTCAATTGGAGTGGTCAGCCAATCTGGATTTTATTATGACATTTAGACAACTGTGCAAATGTACCAAAATAAAAGGAATTTTACATTTTGAAATGGTGACACTTAGGGCACATAAATTTTTTCAACAATTTTTTTAAAAATATGTTCTTTGGGTAATAAGTAACCCACCAGGCTTAGGTACCCAGGACTTGGGACTGGTTGGTGAGCTGTGCCATTTGGTGCCACACCAGCCCCTGTTGCTTGTACTCCTTAGGTACTGTAAGTTCTGCATAGAGGGCACTGTATTTTCATGTTACACCCGGCCCTAGAATGTTTGTAGCTAGGTGGGCCTTAGGTGAAGCACTGCTTTGCAGCTCTGATTTTTGTCTTCTTGGGGGAAGATTATGATCTCATTTCTCTCAATCTTTGGGAAGAGTTGCTTTGTGTTTCAAAATGAGTTTTAACTTGCCTTGTGTGCTTTCTCTGGTGTGAAGCTCCTTGGTTCTCCATGCATGTCTTCCAGCATGCTGTATATGATGATGATGCAGATCTGAGCAGCTGATTCCAGAGTCCTTTTTTCTGGGCCCAGCATTGTGTGGGGACAGGCAGCAAGCCATACTGTCTTGTGGAGTTCATCAACAGGCCAGGGACACTGACTTGGGCACCAAGTGCTGAGTGAGGGGAGGTTTAACACAATCAGAAAAATTGTTAGTGGAATAATTGAATAGTTGCTCAATATCTTTGTATTCTAAAGAATGTGTTTCCTTGGGCCCTTGGCTTCCTGTACATGAGAGATGTACTCTTAACTGTCTGGAGGTTCAGTTACTAGGTGGAGGACATTAGTTGCATGTGAGAGCTTCAGTACTATGAGGTCATTCTGAAGAAAGAGGCTTGGCTTCCTTCTCAGAGAGGAAAATAGTGCATTTCAAGTTAGCAGCTTTCATACAAAGTGAACAGTTGCTACAAAAACCCTCCAGAAGGGCCAAAGTTTAGGGACTTGTGTTATGGCTCAGTGGTGGAGAACTTTCATCTCCTATATGAGGCCCAGGGTTTGATCCTCAACACCACATATAAAGTAATATAAATATAAATAAATACATAAGTAAAATAAAGGTTTGTTTATATCTAATACAATATTTTTGTAAAGAGTCAGAGATTATTCATTAGTTAGTGTCCCCAGGTGAGCTGGGAGATATGAGAGCAAAGGGTCAGCATCTGTCAACTTTTCATGAAAGAGCCTGTTGCAGTGATGGATCTGTGAATTGTTTGTTTTTTCTCATAAGGAAACAGCACTTCTTTTCTACCTAACACTGATACTTTGCAGAAGTGAAGATCTTTCTTTTGACCTGGGCTGTGTTGGCACAGGCTCTCAGATTTCATTGCCTAAAACTCCCTCAAGGCAATGCCTTTCTGTTGCCAGGCCTCTTGAGAACCTTCCCACACCTTAGCTCAGAATCCAGTCCTGTCATAGGAGAGGAGATGCCTGTGCTCACCCCAGCCCTCCACAGTCAAAGAAGAATGTGGCAGCAACTCTGCTTTGTGCTTCTGCCCTGAAAGCAGAGACATATTATAAATCCAACTAGCAAGTGACAACAACTCTCAGAGCTAGCCAGCACTGACTCCAGGTCACAAAGCTAGGTGACGGCAGAATTCTGTCTCATTCAGTCCTGATTTTTTGTAGTGATGCCTAACTTCTTGGTCAAAGGTTCTGATTACTTCTCTAAATTGAATCAAATGTTTTCTGCTCTCACTCAGGGATTCATGGGTGAATCATGGAATCTTTAAAGTTGGTATTCCTGAATGATGGTTCTGTGGAGGGGAAACCCTGAATCTCTCAATCCCATGAGACACATCCTGCCAGACTCTCAGTAGGCATGACCTCTTACCTTTCTTTTACTAAGGGATGCATGGGGACCCATCATAACACTTGTGTCTTTTATTCACTGAAAGGAATTTAGTGGCAGACAGAGATGTTTTTATTCACAAAAGTTCTGTGTTTTCTATTTTTGAGATGGGCTTTCCAGGTTTTACCCAGGCTGGTCTGAGCTTCTGGGCTCCAGCCTTCCTCCCACTTCAACCCCTCGAGTGCTGAGAAAAGAAGATGTGCTGCCACATACAGCTGACTCTCTTTTTAGCCCTCTGTCTATCCTTGGTTTTTATTTCCTCTGCTACCTTTCAATTCCTCACATAATCCACACAAACATACCAGGTTAAAGCCTGCAGGATAAATACAATGCTGGGAGGGACACAGTTTGAATATTGACTTCAGGTTGCTTGGAACACTTTCCTGACTGACAGCTCTTCCCTAAAGGGACCCAGGGGCAATGCTGACAAAGGGGAAGCAGTTCCAAGAGAAATGTGATGATTCTGTATCACTTACGGAATTTTTTCCTGGGATTACTTTTGGAGGGTGCTTTGCTGTCCCTGGGGACTTGCAGTGAGTGGCAGGAGGAAATCTAGGTCACATACATAACAGGGAAAAATCCATGGCCTGGCTGATGAGGCCTATTCAGCAAAGCTGGCAGCAGAATTGGGGTCATCTATGCAAAAGTCTGACTATGAACCACAGGGAGCCACAAGTCCTGGGGCTACTTGAGAGCAGCAAGAGATAGATGACCAGAGACTCACACTGCTTGCCTAGAGGGCAGAGAAAAAGCAGGGCATGTGAGGAGGGAAGTTGTCATTGGGTGTGACCTCAGCGCTTAATATATGTCCATCCTTTGTTGACCCACTTCAGCACAGGGCCATTTCCCACCTCTGTTTATTTTTCACCTACAAGCTTCCTGAGAAACATTGCCACAGCCAGTCAGGAACCCTGCTCCTCCAGAGCTGAGCTGAACCTCTCACATCAGCAGCATTTTCAACAACAAAGATGCTCTACCCTGCCACACCACAGTCAGCCTGTGCTGCTGACAGGAAACCCCCCTGAGTGGGAGGAGGCAAAGCCTACCTGGCCCTCCAGAACACCAGAGCAGCACCTCCACCTGTGCCCCCATTTGGACCAGTGCATGAGCCATGGAGCACAGAGTGTAAGGTAAGCATGACCATTGTGGTGTGACCACACCAAGCAAGGGGATCCTTGGCCCCTTTGTAGAGCTGTAAGATTGAATAAGCATGGTCTCATGATCACACCATGCCAGGTGCCACTGTGCCCCTACTATAGAGCTTTAAGATGAAACAAGCATGGTCTTGTGACCAGCCCAGCCCAGGTGCTCTTGTGCCCCTGCTTTACAGTTGTAATGATGGCAGTGAGGAGGAACTCTCTTCAGGTAAGCAAACAACAGAAGGTGATCTAATGTAACCCTCACAGTTCTTGGCAGTAGCAAGTGATGATCAGGTTCCAGAGAAACTTCCCTTGTAAAAAATCACAAACAGGCATCAGGTCTGGGGTTTCAGAACTGAACACAGACCTGCTGACTGACCCTGTCCTGTGGAACCAGGATTGTCTTGCTTCTGCTCCAGAGCTGTGCCATTCCATGTGCTGACTGCTGTCCACATGCTGTTCAGATGGGACTTGGTTAAAATTAAATGACATTTAAAATCCAGGGTCTCTCCCGGCACAATAGCATGTGTCTGACTTCCCAAAGTCTTAGGAGGCTGAAGTAGGGGGATGGCAAGTTTGAAGTCAGCCTCAGCAACTTAGAAAGGCCTTAAGCAACTTAGACAATGTCTCAAAATAAAACACAAACATGGCTGGGAATTGTAGCTCTATTGTTATGCATCACTGGGCACAATCCATGTATTTTTTTTTCTTTTTTTTTCAATTCATGTATTAATAAATAAAATACCATAACATAAAATGATATAATATACCAAAAATAAAATAAAATCCAGAGCCTCAGTTGACCAGCCACACTTGAAGCACTCAGTGCCACATGAGGCTCATCTCATCTTCATAGACACTCTGGAGCTGAAACTCAGACTGCAGCAGGCATCTGTTTTCCAGTCCCACCTACCCCTCAGGTAGCAGGACTGAGCCTGTAGCCTGCACAAACTTACATTGCCTTTTATTCCCATTGTTTGGGCAATCAAAAGCATGCAGCTTCTTGGCACTGCCCATGCTAGTTCTGCTTTGTTCCCAGAGCCAGCAGATCACAAGTTATATTCCTTATTATTTATGACAGAAATACATAATCATGTTACAAAGATTATGACAAATAGAGGTGACTCTCTTATGATGTGTATGGGAATGTTTTCAAACACAATCTCACTGTTGTCAACCAAACTCTGGACCTTAATCTCACATTACAGATAGCAGTGGCCAGGGTGAGACAGGCTCTGCTGCAGCTTGGGCTGTATTTGGGATTGCTGGCTTTCACAGCATGGACTACAGCCCATATTAGGTCTCATTTTACTAATTTCTTATAAGACAGGGGCTCTCTGTTTCCAAGGCTGTCCTAGGCTTTGCAGTTCTCCATCTCAGAGAGTGCAAAGGTAGGCATGACCATTGCCCTGTGATCACACCAAGCAAGGGGATCCTAGGCCCCATTTTTAGAGCTATAAGATTATATAAGCAAGGTCCCATGACCACACCGTGCCAGGTGCCACTGAGCTCCTACTATAGGCTTTAAGATGAAACAAGCATGGTCTTATGACCAGACCAGACCAGGGGCTTCTGTGTCCCTGCTTTATTGTTGTAAAGATGGCAGTGAGGAGGACCTCTCTTCAGGTAAGCAAATCACAGAAGGTGATTTAATGTAACCCTCACAGTCTTTGACAGTAGCAAGTGATGATCAGGTTCCAGAGAAACTTCCCTTGTGAAAAGTAAGTGGATTGCAAGCACACATCATGGAGTCTGGCTCAGACCATATCCTTAAAGGCTGCCTGATTCAGTGGAACAGCCCAACACTTTCCTTCTGAGGTGCACACATCATCCTCTACCACTTACAGGGAGAGGAACTGAGTCTAGGAAGAGAGGACCAGCAAGTCAATGCCCCTGGGCTAGGTAGCTGCAGGACTAAAGGCAGCTCCCTGGTTCACTGCAGTGGGTCAGTGAAGCTTCTGGTCAGTCACAGTGGGGTCCATTCAAGTTCTTCCATTGTCTGCCATCTTGTTCACTTTATTAACTCCTTGACCTCCTGTATACTCATTTCCAGAATGGGAAGAGCTAATGCAAGACTTTCCAAAGAGCATCAATAGGTCCAGGACAGATCAGCCCTGTTTTCTGCTGTTCTCATCAGGCTATATCCCCTCCCCCTAGAAAATGTCAGGTCTTAAAGTCACATTTCTCTACAAGGTACTTAACATTTATGCCTGGAAACTAATGTGAAAAAGGGGATCATGAGATTATTGTGGCATGCTCTTCTCTCAGAGTCACCTGGGGATCCTGAGATCCCACCTTCCCTGCGAGCTGCAAGACACCACTCTTCATCATGCTGCAGATCACACCTAGCACAGAAGGTCAAATACAGTGTTGGCACTGCAGAACCTAACTCCTAAGACATTGCTCATGAGTAATAGGAGGAATGTGTCAGTGAACCTGCTGGAACCACTGTGTCTACCTCCTCTGTAAACCTCTGTTCATCTTCCCAGCTGGAATTCATCTCCCCTCTGGATTACCCTAGCCAGATTTCTTGAGACAATAGGGATTAATCCCAAGGTCTTGTGCACACTATTCTAGCAGTCTACTGTTGAGCCACACTACAGGCCCTTTTTTTATTTCAGTCTTTCTATGTTGCTGAAGCTGGCCTTCAACTAGAGATTCTCCTAACCCACCCCTTCAGGAGCTGAGAAAATAGTGTGGGTACCACTCTAGTCAATTTCTATTATCTTTCTCCCTGGTATTATCGGTCTTGTTACAGTTGATCCTGTGGGAAGATAGGACCCAGGACACATGATAAATGAATGATAGACAGGTGGACAGGCCATGCCCTACAGAGAGCATGGCAGAAGACCTGGAGCTACCCACAGCTGGGGCAGGATTGTGGGTCCATGTTCTCAGTCTTACAGGGTTAACAGATACACCAGCAAGCTAGGCGATAAACAGGTTGTATGTAAGGCTGCAAATTAAGAAAATACACCCCTGTATAAGAAAATGCTCTGTAAGATCGCTAGACCTTGTCTAAAGTTAGGTATCTTCCTAAATCTTCTACTTAAAGATGTCCCTTTTCTCATTTGGCCAAGGACAATTCCATGTTTGAGTACACATAGTGCATTGTTCCAGGATAGAATGTAAATGATACAAAAAATGTGTCCTGATTCACATAGCTGGGGTTAATGGGAACAATGAAAAAAGAGGAGATTGACAGATTCAAGTAGTCAGCAACAATCAGGAGGTTACTGGGAATAAGAGTAAATGAGGCAGTTCTTGCACAACATTATGACTACACCAAAGGTCACACAACTAGGTTGCTTACATAAAAACTCGCTTAATTTCATATTTCATAATTATATTAGCTCAGTGCATTTTGGAAAAGTGCAAATGAAGCTTTCCATTACAATTTTAGACCATCATGCACAACATGATTTGTTAATTTGTAGTTTTATAATTATTTGGGAGGCATATGCCTGTCATGGGACTTCATGCCCTTTCTTGCTTAAACGAGCTGTTAGTTCCCCAAGCTGAACTGCCAGAGTTGATTCACAAAACTTCCTACCTGCCTGAACTGCACAGAGCCCCCTTTCCTAATTTTCTTGACTAGCATCAGCCTTTCTGCTAGCTCCCCATTCTTGCACTGAAACTTCTCCTCCAGCACATGATCACTGATGTCTTTGTCCTTTTTGAATTCTGAGAAGAGACAAATATGCCTTCCTCAGTGGACAGCTGTACATACTGATGTAGGCACTGCCTTCAGAGGAGGCAGGCCCACCTCGGTGACAACAGGAACTTCAAGTCCCAGGCTATATGCAGGGACCTCCACCTTTTGAAATCTCCCCAAATACATGGTATTTGATTATCCTCAATTTATAGATGAGGAAAGAGAATCTCAAAGACACAGGAAGTATCATAGTAGGGTAATTCAATGTATTTGGCAATCAGATTCACATCTGACTGAATCTTCAACTACTGTAATTACCAAAGCCCCTTGAGTCAAATATTAATCTGGGCATGAAGCACAGGCTCTGTGTACATTCAAGAAGGCCCGAGGAGTACAGGGCTGAAGTTTCAATTGTGCTCACAACTTTAAAAAGCAAGCATCTCCAACATAAAAAGTTTTATCTTAATACACTTGTGTAAAGTATAAGGCTTAAGACTGTAAATATCTGAAAGAAATATGCCTAACACTAATAAAGTTTGTATTAAATGGGAAGTAATAGAAGTGTAAACTACCAGTGTTTACTCTATTCACTGATGTAAGAACAATAAGAGAATTAATACCTGCATGACAACTCATAAGTGTAGGTACTATGATATATCACATAAACAGAGTAGAAAATTGAAGAAAAGACAAGAAATCTGGATTAGAGCCCAGGAGACTGACTGGTGCCATACTCTATACACAGTTAATAGGGTCTTGAAGGATATATTTCTTCATATTTTTCCTACAATTATACTATAATTCTAAGAAAAAATTACTAAAATATAGTCTGCCTTTTCCCAAAATTGATTTCTTGAATTCCTTAACAACTTTCTGTACATTTTTTTTATTCCTTCCATATGAAAAAAAAATGCCAATAAATTTTTGGAAAAAAAATGTAGGTAAATGAGGCAAATCCGAGCCAGGTTATTTCTTACCATAGTGATTGGCACAGGTGACAAGTCCTGCTTCCTCAGGTGTTGAAGTATAATGCCAGAGAAGCACGCCGAGGCAAATGTAGAGTAGAAAATGCAGCTTTATTAAAGAAAAGTAAAAGCAGACTTCTTTTGGTGGAAGAAGGGGACCCAAAGGCAGAATCCATGGGATGAGCAGATCTTGTCCTTTTTATGGGTTTTATTCTCCCATTCTTTCCCCCTTATCTCTTTCCTTCCTGCCTAGGAATTAGGCCTGGTTTTGCAGGTGAGATGTGAAAAGTGAAGAGCGGATGGGGCAGGGGGAGGGCCAAAGTGATTCAGGCAGGTAAGGGCCCAGGGGACATTAATCAGCATTTTCCTGCCTGCAGTCTCTGACAAGGGCAGGTAAATTTGGTTATCAATGGGTTCTGCAGGTCCTTGACATTCCATTCTCCCACAGCAGTCTCCAACTTCCAGAGGCAGATGACTTTATGGCCTCCATTTCCTCGATCTGAACCGATTCTCTATTTCTACACTAACTCCCTGTCCCCAATTCTGGCTTCATTCCCCCCTCTACTCTTAGGAACTCCATGCTGCTGGGGAAGGGGGTCAATGACTGCTCTGACTTCTTCGAGCTGGAAGTAGATGGCGTGGGGTAAGCAGCTTGGAGTTCCTTTTTAGAAATCGGGTCAATTGAGGGGTCCACGATAAAAGTCTGGTTGAGAAATAATGGGCTGGAGGGTCATTTGAGAGATGGGTGGTCTATAAGAGAAACAAGAAGTTATGAGTACTGGGATAAGATTAATGCAACAGTAACTACCACAGTATAGAAACACGCCAATGAGTATGATGATGATGACAGAGACTAATAATGTTTTCCACCACGAGGTACCAGAGAACCAGGAGCTAAGAATTTGTTCCCATGATGGGTCTGGGGAGGACATGGCCTCTATCTGAGAATATAAATCTTTAAGGATGTCAGTCATATTGCCGGAGTTGTCAGGGATGTAAACACAGCATTCAGTTCTAAAAATGGCACAAGTACCATCTTGGGCTGCAGTGAGAATATCTAAAGCCAGCCGGTTTTGTAAGACAGCTTTCCTCATGAGTGTCACTTCTGTGTTAAGGAGAGAAATGCTTTCTTCAACGTCATGGAGGGCGGTTTGGGTATAATTGTTTAGAGTCTCCACGTGCCACATTACATTTTCTAAACCAATTTGCGGGATAAACATTGAAGCTGAATGATCATACCAATGAAAAACAGATCGTCCCCATCTGTGTTTGAGATTGGGGAGATTTGCTGGCTGTTCTATACTTGGGGTCCATCGCCCTTGCATCCAGGGGTTCCCAATAGTACATCTTCCTATCCAGCCTGGGGGAAGCCAGGGCCATAAGTTAGTTCCACATATCCATTGTGTCCCATTGGGTGCTGGCCAGCTAATTTCAGGTCTAGAGAGCCAATTAGTTCCAAACCAATCATTGGTCTGTAAAGTTACAATTTGTTGGCATTGTGACTCTGGGGTCCATTCTAATTCTTGAGTACTATTAGGCCATATATCATAAGTATGGTTATGTTGTTCCCAACAGATCGGAGCCTTTTGGTTTAGATGCCCAATGGTGGGTGTAAGCCATAAATTTCCATCCCAAACCTGATAATAACCATCTTTGTATCTGTGACATATATGGTGGCAGTGGTGGAGAGTTAGAAGTAAATGGGCCTGCATGTGACTTAACAGCAGTAGAAATTTGAACATTGGTCTGCTCTAAAGTGAAAGCCTTTTTATGACCTGGTAGTGATAGAGTTTCATTGATAGGCCATAAGCTAACATTGGCATGAGTAGCAGTTTGTAAGGAGGGTCTTTCCTTCTTTTGTTCTAATATTAAGGACTGTAAATTCGTCCAGTCACCTCCCTGTAAAGGAGATACCCACCAAGGTAGTCCAGAGGTGCTGAAAAGGGGTAATAGCCCACATATCCAGCAATTATCTTTCTGTAATTTAGTGGCATATTGCTGGGTCCAATTTAGGAAAGAATTAGTTTCAGTGGATCTGCCTATAATAATAAAGAAAGAGAGGAAGAAAAGTTTACATATCACCATTGTCTCTGCAGAAGAGATATTTTAGGTCTTCTATTGGAGTGCAGGAGTATCGTTCCTCAGTTCCTTGGGAGGAAGTTTCTTTGAGAGTTGACTCAGGATGACAGGCTTTAACTCGAGAGTGGTGAATCCAGTTCTCTTGTCCCAGCACTTTTATTGCAGAGAGGGTAGATAAGATTACAGGAAAAGGTCCTTTCCAAATAGGGTCCAAATTTGGAGAACTTGAAGGTATGGTTTTTATCATGACTAGATCTCCAGGCTCAAACAGAGGTGGAAAAGTGATTGGCTCAGATGCAGGATATTTACAGATTTCAGTTTGAAATTTGGCCAACTTTGTGATATGAGCCACTAAATCTGCAGTTTTCTGATCTTAAAGATATCATTTCTTAGGAATAGCCTCCCATATAGGAGCTCAAATGGGCTGAGCCATAATGTTTTGGGGGTATTCCTGATTCTGAGTAGGGCTAGAGGAAGCATTTTAGGCCATGGGTAGTGAGTTTCTTGAGTGAGTTTTCTTAGGTGCCTCTTTAGGATGTCATTAGTCTTTTCTACCTTTCCTGAGGATTGGGGCCTCCATGCACAGTGGAGATGGTACTTTATGCCTAGGGCTTTGGATATTCCCTGAGTGACAGCAGCCTTGAAAGCAGCTCCATTGTCACTTTGGAGGCTGCAGGGCAGCCCAAATCAAGGAATTATTTCCTGTAATAAGGCTTTGACTATTTCTCTTGCCTGTTCAGTTCTGGAGGGATAGGCCTCAGTCCACCCAGTAAAGGTATCTACCATAACCAATAAATATTGAAATCCATTACTTTTTGGCATGTGAGTAAAATCAAGTTGCCAGTCTTCTCCAGGGAATTGTCCTGTCCTTTGTAGCCTTGGGGGCTTTTTGGCAGAGTTAAGTGGGTTATTCCTTTGGCACGTCTCACAGGCTTTGACTATTTGTTGGACTGTTTTTGAAATATGCTTCCCTTCAAATATCTCTTGAGTTAATTTGAGAGTGTTTTCTTCTCCCAGATGGAAAGATTGATGTAGGGTGTGTAAAATCTTCCACTGGAAATTAGCAGGTAAGTAAAGTTTGTTATCTTCCATCTGAATCCACCCAGAGGGCAAGAGGTTACCACCTTTAGATAAAGCCTGCTGTGTCTCCTCCTGGGTGTATTGGGGCCTTATCTCTGGGGGAGGACCTGTACATATCAGAGGGGCTAAGATTGTCATTTGTTGTAAAGTCCCCTTGTAAGGCCCCCAAAAAGGAAACCCCAACTCTGTCCCATGGATCGACGGCAACCCCAATCAACCGCAGGAGGCATCACTTGATGCAAACCGCAAGAGGTGTTTATTCCAGCGTGCTGCCACTGGGACCCGACTCATGACTCACGCAGGAGTCCAGGAGTCGAGTCCCTAGCAGAAAATCTTACAAGTTTATGAAGGCAGAAAACCACACATCGGGAGGGGTCACACATGAAAAAGAGAAAAAGTGAAAAAAAAGAAAAAAAAAGGGGGAACAAAGCTGCCGGGAAATTCCAAAGGGGGTCTGAGTTTGCTGGTAACATACAACATGTTTCACAATGTTTTACAACAGGGCGTAGATTCTGGTCAATATTTTCTGGTAATCCTACTGTTTGAGCACTATCTGGCTATCTGGCTCAATTTACCCTTTTACTCCCTGTTTGGGGCTGATTCCTGGGACAGCTTTAAGGGCTTTGTTCCCATCACTGGGAGGGAGACCTTAGGGAGTTGAGATAAAACAGACAGCTTAAAAAAATGTCCATTCTTTCACCCTTAGCAGCTTCTTTGGCTTGCTGATCTGCTTGTCTATTTCCTTCTGTTATTTCATCTATTCCTTTTTGATGTCCAGGGCAGTGGATTATTGCTACCTCTTTGGGTAAATGGACAGCTTCTAATAGTTTTAAGATCTGTTTATAGTTTTTTATAGTTGTTCCCTCAGTTGTTTGAAATCCTCTTTCTTTCCAAATTGCTGCATGAGCATGCAGGATTAGGTAGGCATATTTAGAATCATTATAAATATTAATTCTCTGTTGTTTCCCTAGTTCCAGGGCTCTTGTTAGGGCTATCAATTCTGCAAGTTTTGTGCTTGTGCCCGGGAGCAAAGATTGCGCTTCTAAAGTGTCATGTAGAGTCACCACAGCATATCCAGCCTTGCATTCTCCTTGTTCCACAAAGGAACTTCCATCTGTGAACATGGTGAGGTCTGGATTAGACAGGGGAAGGTTTTGAAGGTCTTGTCAGGCTGAGTAATTCATAGCTAGGACCTGTTGGCAGTCATGTTCAGGACTTTCCTCTAATGTTTCTGGTAGGAAAGTAGCTGGATTTAAAGTAGAACAAGTCCTTATCTGAGTTATGGGTCCTTCCAGAAGTAAAGCCTGATATTTTAGAAGGCGACTGTCTGAAAGCCATAGTCCTCCTTTCGAGTTTAAAATTCCTGAGAGATCATGGGAAGTGTAGACAATAAGGTCTCTTCCCAGGGTGATTTTGATTGCCTCAGGGACTAGTAGAGCTACAGCTGCAATTACTTGTAAACAGTGGGGCCATCCCCGAGATACCATATCAAGTTCCTTGCTGAGATAGGTTACTGGCTGTTGAATAGGTCCATTCTTTTGTGTCACCACTCCTAGGGCTATTCCTCCTCTTTCAGTGGCAAACAGGTTAAATTCCTTTTCAGTAGGTAAACTAAGGGCAGGGGCTTGGAGTAGGGCCCCTTTTAATGTCTTAAAGCCTTTAATATGTTCTGGTTCCCATATTAGGTTGGTTGCTCCTTGTTGTAAAGTTTCTTTCAGAAGACTGTAAAGAGTCTTAGCTAATTCTCCATACCCAGGAATCCAAAGTCTGCAGTATCCACTTATTCCTAGGAAGCCTCTGAGTTGCCTTAGGGTCTGAGGCAGAGGATATTGTCCTATGGGAGTTATGCTTTCCTGTCCTAGTCTGCGGATTCCTTGAGATAGTTGTAATCCTAAATATTAAACCTGTTGCTGACATAATTGAGCTTTCTTTTTTGAGACTTTATAACCCTGATTGGTTAAGAAGTTTAAGAGTTCTGTAGTAGCCTTTTGACATTCCTCCTGGGTGGAGGCGCATAACAGGATGTCATCCACATATTGGAGAAAAATTGCAGATGTTTTATCTCTGAATTCTGCTAAGTCCTTAGCCAGAGTTTGTCCAAATAGGTGGGGGCTATCTCTAAATCCTTGGCCAGTACTGTCCAGGTCAATTGAGATCCACTATCTGGTTCCTCAAAGGCAAACAGATACTGAGACTGAGAGTCCAGAGGTATGCAAAAGAAGGCATCTTTTAAATCTAACACAGTAAACCAAGCAGCAGTTGCTGGAATCTCAGATAGCAGAGTATATGGATTAGGAACTACTGGGTGGAGGGGAACAACTGCTTCATTAATTATTCTGAGGTCTTGGACTAAACGCCGTTCCCCATTTGATTTTTGAACTCCCAAAATCAGTGTATTGCATGGGCTATTACAAGGTACTAAAAGTTTCTGCTGTTTGAGGTTCCGGATGATCTTTAATAAGCCCTTTTTTGCTTCTGGGCATAGCGGGTATTGTCTTTGATGTGGAAAGACAGAGGGATCCTTTAAGACTATTTTAATTGGGATTGCGCTTTTTGCCCGTCCAATCTTGCCTTCAGTGGCCCATACTTCAGGGTTTATATCACATTCTAGTAGAGGTAAACACAATGATCCTTGCGATCCCAAATTCATTGTAATGGAAGTCTGAAGTTTTGAAAGTAAGTCCCTTCCCAGTAAAGGGGTAGGGCATTCTGGGACTATCAGGAACGCATGAGAAAACATCATCCCATCCCACTCACAACTCAGTGGGGGAGTAAACTTTCTGGTAATAGGCCATCCAGACACTCCTTGCACCGTTATAGTATTAGAGGAAAGAGGTCCTGGATAAGAGGTTAGCACTGAAAAACTGGCGCCAGTATCTAAGAGGAAGTTGACCGCTTGGCTCCCTATGGAGAAGCATACCCGGGGCTCATGCGTAGTGATAGGAGTCACGGGAGCCATTAGAATCGGCCCCGGGCCCTGTCAGGCCTGTGTGGAAGAGTCTGGCCTCGAGGACCTACGCCCCTGAGGACAGTCACTTTTCCAATGATTGCCTTGACATTTAGGGCAGGGCTCCGGCCACCGTTTGGCTTGGGGACATTCCCATTTGAAATGTCCCTCCACTCCACAATGGAAACAAACCCCTTTTGTGGCCTGAGGTACATTCCGTTTTCCTCCTTTTTCACCCGGGAAGCTAACTCCTCTTAGGGCTAAGACCAGCGCTTCAGTCTTTTTCTTGTCTCTACCCTCTTTTTCCTTCTTTTCCTCTACATCTCGATTATAAAAAATGGAAGTTGCAAGTCGGAGGATATCATCTAAGGATTGATCAGGGCCATATGACAATTTCTGTAATTTCCTCTGAATGTCTGGGGCTGACTGAATGATAAATTTGTCCTTTAAAAGTAAATGGCCCTCTGTGGATTCAGGATCCACAGTGGTGTGTTTTCTCATTGCCTCCCTGAGTTTCTCCATAAAAATAGCCGGGCTTTCTTGGGGACCTTGTATAATTTCAGAAACCTTGGAATAGTTAATAGGCTTCTGTTTGATTCTCCTAAGGGCCTCAAGGACTAACATTTGGAAGTGTCTGATCTTCCGAGCATCCTGTTCATCATTTGGATTCCAGTTGGGATCATTTCTTGGAACTGCCTGTGCTCCCGATGGATAGTTGGGTTTAGATCTAGTTTGGGCTCCTGGGGCATGAGCAAGGTGTAGGTCATCCCCAAATTGTTCAGCTGCTTTTAGGGTGGCTTCCTTCTCATTGGAGGTTAAAGTCTGGTTAAGTAACAGGATAATATTTTTCCAGGTGAGGTCAAACACCTGGCATAGGTTTTGAAATACCTCTATATATTTATCTGGATCTTCTGAAAATTTTCCTAGGTCTGTTTTTATCTGTCTTAGGTCTTGGAGGGAGAAAGGGTTGTATACTTTAATTGGTCCAAATTCTCCTCCTGGCATCTCCTGGAGAGATAGTATATTTGATTTGTCCACTGGGGCAGATGGAGAAGGACCACGGTATGGAGGACAGGAGGCCTGCTGATGGACACTAGCAGAAAATTTCTTTCCCTCAGTAGGTGACTCTTTAAGGTTTTCTTCCTTTACGGTAGTGGTTATGGCTGAGTCTATTTTACATTGTTGGTGTAATTTGGGGTCTTCCCTTAGAATAAAGAAGATCTGAACATAAGGTACCTCACACCATTTTCCTTCCCTTTTGCAAAATCTATCAAGCTGTAAAATGGTATTAAAATTTATACTTCTCTCTGGCGGCCAAGATTCTCCATCAGAAAGTTTGTATTGAGGCCAGGCCTGGCGGCAGAAGAAAATGAGGCACTTTTTCTTGAGTGTCTGTGGGTCAAATTTGTCCCAGTTTTTCAGTATGCAGGCTAGTGGTGAACCTGGCAATACTGTTGAGAGTGAAGCTCCTATCTAAGTGGAAGAAAAGAAAAATAGACCTCCGGCGCCCACGCCAGAGACTATATTTAGGGACGTCTCCATAAGTTTGAGCTTCAATACGGTCCAGAAAACCCGTCTCTCAATACTTGCCTTTGCCAAAGTGATTTCTGGCCTTCTTTGGCAAAGTGCTAGGGTTCTAGTTTGCCCTGTGCTAAAGACCCTTGAAGGATTCAGACTTAAGGGCATTACTGCTTTCCTCCCTGCCACTATAAATTCCTAATTAAGAGGGACCCACAACAAAAGAAGAATTGCACATCTTATTGCCTGTTTTGTAGACTAAAGGAATCTCCAAAGGGTGAGGGGGACACCTATTGATTGTTAGACATATAATACCCTGTTCTCTGAGGGATTCAAGGGAGGGGTTGAATTAAAATATACATACTCCTTGCAGCTTAGAACACACTGAGCACCTTTAAGCACAGGAAAACTTTAAACAAACTAGCAAAGGCTAAATATGCAAACAAAGATAACCTGAGCATTTTTCTACATAATTTTCTTATGTCTTTCTCATAATCCTACCATCTGAATGTTTAACGTCTGATTGGCGAGTGAAGGGGAAACATCCAGGAAGGAATGGATGTGTGTGGTGTGCTGCACGGCCCATACGGAGGCAAAAGTAATTGGCGCTTTCCCTCAGTGCCATTTGTCTATCGATCACCTTGGATATCCCTTAGGGCAGTCGGGAGGGGGAGTCTGGAGAAGAAACCTTTGGGGTCCACCTGAGAGTAGCCCGGGCTGAGTACCCCGCATTTGTTCCAACCCTTCCTCCGCCTCCACGCATCCTGGGCATATCAGGACTAGGGACACTGTGTACTCACGGCAATTGTGCTCCGGGCCTGGACAGAAAAGTAGGAAATGGCTTCAGCAGAGCCCCAACATTCCTGCAAAACAGGTGATTGGAAACTTGCCTGGGCCGGGAAACCTTTCACCCGGGTCTTAAGAATGGCGACTGCACTTACTGCGTTTACGTAGCCGACGGGTGCCCATTTTGCCCTCCAGAAAGAAAGAGACAGAAAGATGCACCTCGGACAGATTGAGGTACATGAAGAGAAAAGCTTACTTACCTCTGTCTAGATCTCGGTGGGACCTCCAAATCTGATACCACTGTTTACCGGTGATGAGTCCTGCTTCCTCAGGTGTTGAAGTATAACACCAGAGAAGCATGCCAAGGCAAACGTAGAGTGGAAAATGCAGCTTTATTAAAGAAAAGTAAAAGCAGACTTCTTTTGGTGGAAGAAGGGGGCCCAAAGGCAGAATCCATGGGATGAGCAGATCTTGTCCTTTTTATGGGTTTTATTCTCCCATTCTTTCCCCCTTATCTCTTTCCTTCCTGCCTAGGGATTAGGCCTGGTTTTGCAGGTGAGATGTGAAAAGTGAAAAGCGGATGGGGCAGGGGGAGGGCCAAAGTGATTCAGGCAGGTAAGGGCCCAGGGAGCATTAATCAGCATTTTCCTGCCTGCAGTCTCTGACAAGGGCAGGTAAATTTGGTTATCAATGGGTTCTGCAGGTCCTTGACATTCCATTATCCCACAGCAGTCTCCAACTTCCAGAGGCAGATGGCTTTATGGCCTCCATTTCCTTGATCTGACCCAATTCCCTATTTTTACACTAACTGCCTGTCCCCAATTCTGGCTTCACTTTTCCCATGATTCCTTTAGTCCCAACAGCCCACCTTAATGATAAGCCACTGGTCTCCCATTGCCAAGCTGATGGTTGGACGGAAGGGCCTCTAAACTTCTGAGCAGCTTGAGTTTTACTGGGGCTGATGGTCTTCTCCACCTAGACTCATTCTCACCTTGACCACATAGCACATATTTCAGACCATACAGCAGCTTCTAGAATGGTTGGCTATCTAGCAATCCTGAAGGTTCAGCAGCTCGGACAGAACTATAGGGTGCTAAAGATTCTCTGATGTCCCAGGAATATTTTTTTTGGTACCGGGAATTAAACTGAGGGTCACTCAACCACTGAGCCACATCCCCAGCTTGAGCCACATCCCAAACCCTATCTTGTATTTTATTTAGAGACACAGCCTCACTGAATTGCTTAATTTTTTGCTTTTCTGAGGCTGTTTTTCAACTTGCTATCCTCCTGCCTCAGCCTCCTGAGGCACTGGGACTACAGGTGTGAGCTATCACACCTGGAAGAACCTTATATTGCACTGCAGGGAGAAGACTCTCCTGCATTCATAAGAAGAGGCTGTGCCCCTGGAAATGGGGATTTCTCACCAGCAGAGTCCCTGGTCTTAAATTTGTCACTTCTGGATACCACTGTTTTATTTAGTGCAAGACTGTACTTGAGCTCCTTTAAAGAAGGTACTGTGCACTGTCACACTGGTTCCCAGCATAAGCAGAAAGTGCTGTCCACTTATACTCAACAGAAGCTTAAACTAAGTGGAAAATCATTAGTCCCAGACTCTTAGACTAACACACTTGTTATATGCCTGTAGGATCTCATATGATACAGAGGATCCTAGTAAAAAAGGTGTGAGCTATTCTTAATAAGAACAGGCAATTTATGCCTCCAATAGTGGTCAGTATCTGTGACATTAACCATATTCCCACTCTACACCTATGAGTAAATTAGAAGATGCTATAGTCCTTCTGCCTTGTTTTTCCATTGTCAGTAAATTGAAGGTAATATACCAATCCCTAATTTCTACAAATATGTTAAGGATAGAATTACATGAAAGCAGAGGAAAATCAAGTTGGAGAACATCTTGTTTCTCATACAAAACAGCTGATCATTCATCACTTGCTGACTGTGACCCCATCTACAATTTACAGTATTTCAGCTGTTTGACCAGACAGTAGGTTGTAGATTTAGATATAAGAAATGTTTTTTGAGGTCTCAAAACTGCTGTTTGTTCTCTTTCAGCTGAGACTACAATTCCTGTTGATTTCTAGGAGATTCATTTCTGTCTATAGATCATGTGAAGGGCTGACAGATACTGCCAAGATGACATTTGAAACAGAACAGGCACAGTCTGGGACTACAGTGAAGAAACCCAAACATGTCAGGGGTTAAAGACAAATGAAATCAAATAAGTTTTACAAGGCCTAAGGAACTACAATAGAATAATCATTAAATTACTTTTGAGAAAAGGTTGATCAATACCTTGTAACTTTACCAATATTGAAAAAAAACAAGGCTCCAGATGCCAAAGTTCAGAGCTGAAGTCTCTGCCTGTAGCTCAGACTCAGGAGTGAGGAGGTAGGGCCAGTGCACCAAGTAACAGTCTAACAGATGGTTGGAGATGTCATGGAATGTGGGGAGTCCCTGACTTTCAGTTGCCTTATCCAGGATGACCCACTGGCCACCTGGTATCTTCAGAAGGTCATCACGGATGTGGACCCCCAACTCATCTGCCAGTCTCATCAGTTATATAGCCTTATACCAATGCAGCCAACCTCTCTTTCCCCAAGCAATGAAGCATACTTCATGTTTCTCCTTTTTGCATAAGCAGAAATAGTTTCTCAACATGTAATATTGTCATCAACACTACACAGAGGTCAGCTCACCATTTCTTTAACATTAAAATGGATCTTAAGGCTTTTCCTCAAGTGAAAAATGTAAATTTAACCAATGTAAAACTCTCACGATGTTCTTCTCTGATCCACTCATTATTTCTTAGTCCCTTAAAATATATAGAAGAGCTGAGTTCAGTGATGAATGCCTGGAATCCCAGCTGCTCAGGATGCAGAGAAAAGAGGATCACAAGTTCAAGGCCAGCCTCAGCAACTTAGTGAGACCCTCAGTAACTCATGAGACCCTGTCTCAAAATAAAATATGTAAAGGATTGGGGATGGTAAATTGCCCCTGTGTTAAACCTCTAGTACCAAACCTCCCACCCCTCACCAAAAAATAGTGTTATATAACTCAAAGTAATTATGAGTGTTTTGGGTTTTTTTCTTTTATCAATATTATTCTTGTTATTTTACATTTTTATATTGACACCTTTTCCCTTACTGGGCATTTGTTGGTCTTTTACTAAACCTAAATAAAGTTTGACATCACTGCCTCTTATCCTCCTCCTTTATGTTTCCCTGCTTTGTTTTTTTTTTCCTACTGTCCCTAAACACTACATTTCATGTTTGTTATGTATGAATTTCATTCTAGTCACACAAGAACTATTTCTAAGGTCAATGTGATTAAAACGTTCTTGTATATACCCTTGAAAACATGTAAAGTTCACCCATTTTGAGACTTGTAAATATAATCCTATTTGTTTTCAGTTCACTCACATATTGAACAATATAGGACCCATCCAAAATATAGATGGACATCAATCATTATGAGGTGTGGGCTTTCTCACCTCCCATCATCTTCCAATTACTCTGTGTAATGATAGTCGTGCTGATATTTATCTAAGCCTGTATGGAATTCCCGACTTCCATTAAAAAAGTTACTATTGGCCCAGGATGATTTTAGTAGAGAATGGTTGTAGATCATATACTATACATTTATCATATACTATACATTTATCATATACTATATATTTAGTGTCCATTAGGTCCAGTTTTCCTACACTCCTTTTTCTAAGAAATAGTGTTACTCTAAGCCAGCTCACTTACTGTTTCAGTACCCTCAAGTCCTTTTCTCCACTACCATCTGGTCATTGTACAAACCCTCCTTCCTCCTATGTCTCCTAACCTGAGATGCCTTTCCTTTCTTGGCCATAGAATCACAATCATTCTTCCAGCTTGTTTATGTGCATGAGGGGCCTCAGGTATCCATAAGGACAGTAGAAATTTTGCTATTTGGTATAGGGCCATCGATTGGGTCATTTGAGTACTATATTTTCTTCAGAAGTCTCTAGGTACTGCTAAGTGCAGTAAATGTTCTCTTGCTATAAAACAATTAACCACACTCATGCATTGAATTTCTCTGAATTTATTTTTTGAGCAGGATCTTGACTTTGCCCAACCACGTGTTATTGGATTGCCCAGTCCATCGCTATGCATCTTCTTTTGATTTTGATACTAATTAAATATGATCTATGAGTGGAAAATGTGGAGAAAAACTGTGATAAATATTTTTAAACCCTCATCTGTGCAACACTAATTGGAAGAGATTTTCCAGATTCATTTTGTTCTAAATCCTTTGGAGATAGAGGACAATGCTGACTCTGCCCTACATTGCCATCTCCCTTCACCAGGTAGGGCCTATTGGTGTCTAATATCTATGTTCTCACTTACTGAGAACACTGGTTGCATTTTAAGCTCCTTTGAGGAAGGACAGGTATACTCTTTCTCTGCATCCCCCAGGGTAACTAGCACAGTGCTTTCTCCAAAGGGGCTCAGCAAATGCATTCATTGAGTTTAACTTAGAATGCAATTTCTATATAAGTAATGATTTAACATTTTATACACATGAATAGGCTAACTAAAGGAGTAAAGCAGGAATGTTTATTCTATATTTTTAGGGATTTTTTTGTTTTATTCATTTGCTCAATGATTTTTTTATTTTAAACAAATGGGATACATGTTTTTTCTCTGCACATGGAGTAAAGGCATACTATTTGTGTAATCATAAATTTACATAGGGTAATGTTTGATCCATTCTGTTATATTTTTCCCTTCCCTGAAACCCTCCCACCCCTCTTTTTTCTCTATACAGTCCTTCCTTCTACCATTCTTGCCACTCTCCCTAACCATCACCCTAAACCTAACCCTAACCCTAACACTAATCCCTCCCACTACCCATTATGTGTCATCATCCACTTATCAGCGAGATCATTCATCCTTTGGCTTTTTGAGATGGGCTTATCTCACTTAGCATAATCTACAATTTCCATTTGCCTGCAAATGCCATGATTTTAATATTCCTTATGGCAGAGTAATATTCCATTGTATATATATGACAAAGTTTCTTCATCCATTCATCAATTGAAGGACATCTTGGTTGGTTCCACAATCTGGCTATGTTGAATTGAGCAGCTATGAACATTGATGTGGGTGTATCTCTGTAGTATACTGATTTTAAGTCCTTTGGGTATACGCCAAGGAGTGGGATAGCTGGGTCAAATGGTGGTTCCATTCCAAGTTTTCTGAGGAATCTCCATACTGCTTTCCAGAGTGGCTGCACTAATTTGCAACTCAATCAGCAATCAATGAATGTACCTTTTCCCCCACATCCTCAGCAACACCTATTGTTGCTTGTGTTCTTGATAATTGCCATTCTAATTGGGATGAGATGGAATCTTAGGGTAGTTTTGATTTGAATTTCTCTTATTACTAGAGATGTTGAACATTTTTCATAAATCTGTTGATTGCTTGTAGATCTTCTTCTGTGAAGTGTCTGTTCATTTCCTTAGCCCATTTGTTGATTGGAATATTTTATTCTTGGTGTAGAGTTTTTTGAGTTCTTTATATATTCTGGAAATTAGTGTTCTATCTGAAGTATGAATGGCAACGATTTTCTCCCACACTGTAGGCTCTCTCTTCACATTACTGATAGTTTCCTTTGCTGAGAAAAAGATTTTTATTTTGAATCTATCCCAGCTGTTGATTCTCGCTTTTGTTTCTTGTGCTATGGGAGTCCTGTTAAAGACATCTGATCCTAAGCCGACATGTTGAAGATTTGGACCTACTCTTTCTTCTATAAGATTCAGGGTCTCTGGTCGGATTCCTAGGTCATTGATCCATTTTGAGTTGAGTTTTGTGCAGAGTGAGAGATAGGGGTTTAATTTCATTCTGTTGCATATGGATTTTCAATTTTCCCAGCACCATTAGTTGAAGAGGCTCCCTTTTCTCCTTTGCATATTTTTGGCACCTTTGTCTAATATGAGAAAATTGTATTTATTTGAGTTTGTGTCCATGTCCTCTATTCTGTACCATTGATCTACCTGTCTATTTTGGTGCCAAAACCATGCCATTTTTGTTACTATTGCTTTGTATTATACTTGAAGTTCTGGTATTGTGATACACCCTGCTTCATTCTTTCTGCTAAGGATTGTTTAGGCTATCTAGGTTTCTTATTCTTCCAGATGAATTTCATAATTGCTTGCTCTAGTTCTGTAAGGTACGTCATTGGGATTTTAATTGGAATTGCATTGAATCTGTATAGCACTTTTGGTAGTATGGCCATTTTGACAATATTAATTCTGCCTATCCAAGAACATGGGAGATCTTTCCATCTTCTAAGGTTTTTTTTAATTTCTTCCTTTAGTGTTCTGTAGTTCTCATTGTAGAGGTCTTTCACCTCTTTTGTGAGATTAATTCCCAGTATTTTATTTTATTTTCGATGTTATTGTGAATGGGGTAGTTTTCCTAACTTCTCTTTCTGAAAATTCATCAGTTATGTATAAAAATGCATTGGATTTATGAGCACTAATCTTTTAACCTGCTACTTTACTGAATTCACTTATGAGTTCTAAAAGTTTTCTGGTGGAATTTCCCGGTTTCTCTAAATATAGAATCATGTCATCAGCAAACAGGGATAGTTTGAGTTCTTCTTATCCAATTCGTATCCCTTTAATTTCTTTGGTCTGTCTAATTGCTCTGGCTAGAGTTTCAAGGACAATGTTGAATAGAAGTGGTGAAAGAGGGTATTCCTGCCTTGTTCCAGAGTTTAGGGGGAATACTTTCAGTTTTTCACCATTTAGAAGAATATTAGCCATGGGCTTAGCAGAGATGGCCTTTACAATGTTAAGGAATGTTCCCACTACCCCTATTTTTTCTAGTATTTTGAGCATGAAGGGATGCTATATTTTATCGAATGCTTTTCTGCATCTATCAAAATACTCATGTTATTCTTAACTTTAAGTCTGTTGATATGGTGAATGACATTTATTGATTTCCAGATGTTCAACCAACCTTGCATCCCTGAGATAAAACCCACCGGATCGTGGTGCACTAACTTTTTAACATATTTTTGTATGCGATGTGCTAAAATTTTGTTGAGAATTTTTGTGTCGATGTTCATTAAGGATATTGGTCTGAAATTTTTTTTCCTAGATGTGTCTCTGTCTGGTTTAGGTATCAGGGTGATATTGGCTTCATAGAATGAGTTTGGGAGGGTTCTCTCCTATTTTATTGAATATTTTGAGGAGTATTGGAATGAGCTCCTCTCTAAAGGTTTTGTATAACTCGGCAGAGAACTCATCTGGTCCCAGACTTTTCTTTGTTGGTAGGCTTTTGATGACCTCTTCTATTTCATTGCTTGAACTTGATTTATTTAAGTTGTGTATGTCCTCTTGGTTCAGTTTAGGTAATTCATATGTCTCTAGAAACTTGTTGATGTCTTCGAGGTTTTCTGTTTTGTTGGAATATATATCTTCAAAATAGCTTCTAATTATGTTTTGTATTTCACTTGTGACTGTTTTGATATTTCCTTGTTTATTCCAGATTTAATAATTTGAGTTTTCTCCCTCTTTCTCTTTATTAGTGTGGCTAAGGGTTTATCAATTTTTTTTTATTTTTTCAAAGAACCAACTATTTATTTTGTTAATTTTTCCAATTGTTTCTTTTGTTTCAATTTCATTGATATTGGTTCTGATTTTAACTATTTCCTTTCTTCTACGACTTTTGGTGTTGGTCTGCTCTTTCTTTTCTAGGGCTTTGAGGTGTAGTGTTAAGTCGTTTATTTGTTGATTTCTATTTCTTTTGTTGAAATCGCCTCATGAAATAAATCTTCCTCTAAGTACTGCTTTCATAATGTCCCAGAGATTTTGATATGATGTATCTTTGTTCTTGTTTACTTCTAAGAATTTTTTTATTTCCCTCCTGATGTCTTCTGTTATCCATTCATCATATAATAGTGTATTATTTAATCTCCAGATAATGGAGAAGTTTCTGTTTTATATTCTGTCATTTATTTCTAATTTCAATCCATTATGATCTGACATAATACAAGGTAGTAGCTCTATCTTCTTGTATTTGCTAACAGTAGCTTTGTGGCATAAAATATGGTCTACTTTAGAGAAGAATCCATGTGCTGCTGAGAAGAAAGTGTATTTGTTCTTTGTTGGATGATATATTCTATGTGTCTGTTAAGTCTAAATTGTTGATTGTGTTATTGAGATCTATGGTTTCTTTATTCAATTTTTGCTTGGAAGATCTATCCAGTGGTGAGAGAGGTGTGTTTAAATCACCTAGTATTATTGTGTTGTGATCTATTTGATTTCTGGAATTGAGAAGGATTTGTTTGACGTACATGGATGAGCCAATGTTCAGGGCATAGATATTTTTGATTGTTATGTCTTGCTGATTTATGCTTCCCTTAAGCAGTATGTAATGTCCTTTTTTATCTCTTCTGACTAGTTTTGGCTTGAAGTCCACATTATCTGAAATGAGGATGGATACTCCAGCTTTTTTCCTGTGTCCATGTGCATGGTATGTTTTTCCCCATCCTTTCAACTTTAGTCTGTGGGTATCCCTTTCTATGAGATTAGTCTCTTGCACCATATTGCTAGATTTTTCTTTTTAATCCAATCTGCCAGTCTATGTCTTTTGATTGATGAGTTCAGGCCATTAACATTCATGGTTATTATTGTGATATGATTTGTGTTCCCAGTCATTTGACTCATTTTTGTTTTTTGACATGATTTGGTTTCTCCTTTATTTGGCTATTCCTTTAGGCTATCTCCTCCCATTGCAAATATGCAATGTTGTTTTTCATCTCTTCCTCATGGAATATTTTGCTCAGGATGTTCTGTAATGCTAGCTTTCTTTTTGTAAATTCATTTAACTTTTGTTTAACATGGAAGGATTTTATTTCTTCGTCAAATCTGAAAGTAAATTTTTCTGGGTATAAGATTCTTGGTTGGCATCCATTTTCTTTCAGTGCTTGGTAAATGTTGTTCCAGGCCCTTCTAGCTTTTAGGTTCTGAATTGAAAAATCTGTTGATATTCTTTTTGGTTTCCCCCTGAATGTAAATTGATTCTTTTCTCTTACAGCCTTTAAAATTCTGTCTTTATTTTGTATGTTAGGTATTTTCATAATAATGTGACTTGGTGTGGGTCTGTTGTAATTTTGTATATTTGGAGTCCTATAAGCCTCTTATACCTGGTTTTCCATTGCATTCTTCAGATTTGGGAAATTTTCTGATATTATTTCATTGAATAGATTGTTCATTTCTTTGGTTTGTTTATCTAAGCCTTCCTCAATTCCGATAATTCTTAAATTTGGCCTTTTCATGATATTCCATAATTCTTGTAGATTCTGTTCATTATTTCTTACCATCTTCTTTGCTCAACTTTGTTTTCAGAATTAAATATTTTGTCTTCAATATCTGAAGTTCTGTCTTCCAGGGGTTCTATCCTATTGGTTATGCTTTCTATGGGGCTTTGAACTTGGTTCATTGTTTCCTTTATTTCAAGGACTTCTGGGTTTTTTTTTTCAGTATCTCTAACTCTTTGTGAAATGATCTTTTACTTCCTGTATTTACTCTTTTACCTGTTGATTGATGTGATCATTTAATGCCTGCATTTACTCATTCAACTCCTCCTTCAATGCACGCATTTGCTCTTTCATCTCCACATTTGCTTCCCTGATTATTTTAATTATGTACATTCTGAACTGCCTTTCTGACATTTCTTCTGCTGTGCTGTCATTGGGTTTTATTGATATAGTATCTAGGTTTTTTTGGAACATTTTCTTCCCTTGTTTTCTCATATTGTTCAGATATCAGTTGGACTCTGAGATATTGCAGATTTTCTGTATTGGCTTATAGTTTCCTTGTAGATTTCCAGTATATCACCTCCCTGCCTTCATTAGTCTGAAGTCTTAGAGGAACTTGATAATGCAGTGCTTCTGAAGAAAGCTGCCCCTAGCCCGCTACTGAGTCCAGGGCTGGAGGCTGGTTCTCTGTGGAAATCCTCTCCCTGGGCAGTCCTGCTCCTAGAATCTGGCTATAGACAGGGCCTGCCCCTGCCTGGGGGAGCCAGGCTGCTAGGGCAAAACCTCTCCTTGTCCGGCCTTGGTTCCAGAAGCTGCCTGTGGGCTGGGACCCACCAGTGGTTTCAGGGCTTGGGGTTGGCTCTGTGCAGAAAATCTCTCACTGGCTGGCTGCTCCAAGAAAGTGGCTGTGGGTCAAGTCTGCCTCTGGAGAAAGAAGGGCTGCTTGGGGAAGACTCTGGCTGTCCTGCCCTGCTCCAAGAAGCTGCCCCTGTCCGGGGTTGCCTCCTGGGCCAAGCTTCACCTGGTGGGAGACACACTTTATGTTTGTCCGAGTCTCTCAATATTTCCCCTTCTTGAATCCGGGGTTCTGGAGAGATGGGATATGCAGTCACCCTCTATTTCGCCATCTTGGATCTCTCGGGATATTTATTCTTTACCTAGAACAAAAGAGTCATCAATTATTATCCACTTGAACATCAGAAAGTCATGATTTTAGCTCACTTCTCCAGCCCTTTTTGCTGCAAACCTGAAGAGTACTTCAATCCCTTCTCCCCATTTAAAAAGAAGTTTGAGAAAAGAATAACAAGTTACATATCTAGGAATATGGTCAATATTAGTTTGCATTGATTTGTGGAGAGGATAGATTAGTGAGGTCTAGAGAGCACATTGTAATAATTTTCACAAAGATGAGCTCATACATCTTAATTTGCCTCTTCCTCCAGTTGGTCAGAACATAGGTAGCTACTGATGTTGTCAGTCTTATCTTCAGAACTTGACATTGCAGATTGCTCTGAGATTGTGGAGAATCCCCACACTTTTCTAACTTTAACCTCTGGGAATCTTATTCACCATTTTGTCACAAATATCTAAGAAAAACAACTCAAAGGAGTTAAGATTTATTTTGGATTATGGTTTAAGAAGTTTCATTCCATGGTTCGCTGACTCCACTGGTTTGGGCTGGAGGTAAGGCAGAGCATCATGGTGAAAAGGTGTGGTGGAGTAAAGATATTCAGTTCACTGCAATTATGAAGAAGTAAGGAGAAAGACACAGAGGGCAGGGACAAGAAATACTATTACAGGGTGTGCCTCCCATGACCTCCTTCCTCCAATGCTGCCCCACTGTCTACAGTTTACTCATTTTCCCATAGTCCATTCAGCTACCAACAGATTAATCCACTAGTGTGATTAGTACCCTCATCATCCAATCACTTCCTAAAAGTCTCACTTCTGACATTGTGGCCCTGGGGGACCAGCCTTCATGAAACCAGTCTTTGGGGGACATTTCAAATCCAAACTATGAGAATCAAATCAGGGCCTCATGACAAAGATCAGAAAAATTCCCAGAGGATTGATACTCTAATATTAGGATTTGTTATAAAGCTACAGGAAGCAAAACCTTATAAAATATTTGGAAAAAATAACAGAAACATCAATGGAATACAGAGATACAGAATACAGAGTCCAGAAAATGTTTATAGAACTAAGTCAACAATCTTTAACAAAGGTAAAAAGTCAATTTAATGAAGAAAGAACATTCACTATAATCAATGGTGCTACAACAACTACATCCACATTTTTAAAAAAATCTATACCGAGATTTTAAACCTTTCATAAAATGGATCACAGATAAATGTGTGACGTGTGAAACTCTAAGACTCCTTGTTATGGTGTGGATGTATTTTGAATATGTCCCCCAAAATGCTTGTGATGAGAGCTTGCTGCCCACCATACCAGTAAGGTGGTGATGGTGTTTTTAATTGATGGTTAGATCAGGGGGCACCACCTTCAACAAGGATTAATGTAGTTCTCCAAGGATGAGAGGATTGGGTCTGTTCCTGTGAGATTAGGTTGTTGTAAAAGAGGAGCCTCCTCTGTCTCCTGCTTCTTCTCTTACCTTATGGCATCTCTAGCACACACTTCCACTGTGTGCTGCCATCTTCCATGTTGTGACAGGCCACAGCCTAAGCCAGGTGCCCAACTAGCCTCTATAACAGTGAGCCAAAATAAACTCTTTCCTTTATAAACTACCCAGACTCAAATATTTTGTTAAAGGAGCACAAGATGAACTAAGATGCAACTAAATATACAATGAGAAAATCTAAGTGAATTTTGGTTTGGTGATATCTTTTAGATACAATAACAAAAAAACAATCCATGAAGGAAAAATATTGGCAAGTTGAAGTTCACTGAAAAAAAAAAAAAAAAAAAAAAAAAACTTATGCTCCATGAAAGGTGCTGTTAAGAAACTGAACAAACAGTACACAGACTTGGAGAAAATATTGCAAAATACATTTTTCATGAAGGACTGGTATACAAAATTTATTAAAAACTCTTAAAACTCAATGGTATTAAAGTAAGCAATCCAATTAAAAATGTTTAAAAGATCTGACATCTCACCAAAAAAGGGTATACAGATGATGTCAAATAAGCATATAAAAGGATGTCCAAAATCATTTTTCATGGGCTGTGGTTGTAGCACAGTGATAGAATGCTTGCCTATCATGTGTGAGGCACTGGGTTTGATTCTCAACACCATACATGAATAAAAAAAAAGATCCATTGACAACTAAATTTTTTTTTAAAAAATCGTTTTTCATTATGACATTGAAAATTAAACAAAAATGAGATAACTTCTGCGTACCTATCATAATAGCTAAAATTTTAAAAATTAGCAGTACCAAATGCTGTCAAAGATGTGAATCATAGGAATTTTCAGTCATTGCTGGTAGAAATGTAAAATTATATAGTCACTTTGCAAAACAGTTCATCAGTTTATTAGAACATTAAGTGTAATCTTACCATATAATAAAGTGGTTATAGACTGAGTCATTAAAAATGTGATGAAAATGTATATGCACAAGAAAACTTTACATGATTGCTTACAATAATTTTATTCATAACTTTCAAAACACTAGACGTAACCAAAATGTTCTCCACTAAGTGATGGATGAACAAACTGTGGTGTACCCATACAATGGAAGAATATTAAGAAACAGAAGGAAGTGAGCTATGGAGCCATGAGAGAACATGGAGGAACTTTATCTAATGTGAGAAAGAAGTCAGTGTGAAAATTTATATACTATCTGATATACCATTCCAACTGTAGAACATTCTGGAAAAGTCAAAACCATACAGATAGTAAATTGATCAACAGTTGTCAAGGGTGAGAGAGGAGGGAGGATAAACTGGTGAAGCACAAAGAAGTTTTCAGTAGTAAAAATATACTGTGTGAATCTGTAATAGAGTTAAAGGCAATCCACATTTATCATAACCCACAGAACAATTCAGCACAAAAATTAAAATCTAATTTAAACCAGGCACTTTAATTTAAAAAGATATATCAATATTTTTCATCAATTGTAACAAGTATACACTTTAAAACAAGACACTAATAACAGCGAAATGTGTGCATGGAGAGGAGAATGTGGAAACTGTACTTTCTGCTCAATTTGTATATGAACCTACAAGTATTCTTAAACAAATGTCAGGATGGGACAGCCCCAAATCAAAGTGTTGGTGGCATCCTGTGATGGCAAAGTCAATACTCCTTTTAGGGGTGTACCAAACTGGATTCAGAGTCATTTCTTATTTCCATGCTTGAGCCCTGAGTGTCCCCTGGAATCCAGATAGGTTGAGGTAGCCTCTGTGCTCTGAACAGGGAAGAGAGACCAGTGGCATCTGGTAGGACAGGAAGAAACCACTTCTCAGGACATAACTCAGTGAATATAACCATTGAGTCCTCACAATATCCCAGCAGCAACCACAGTCAAAGGAGAAGGAGACCAGGAGAAATGGAGGGTTACAGGATGAAAGACAAAAGAAATTTCAGAGAATGGCATATTTTGAGAGAGAATCAGAAGTTGAATGAGAATCTAAAGCATCCTGGTGTGGCCTTGAACCACCTACCTTTTTCATTAACAGCCATGTGATGATTATAGCACAGAGGAGAAAACACTGTGGAGTCAAAGGCTGTTACCATTGGGGGAGAAGATGCTTCACAGCTCCTTATTCTACTCTGAAAACACATTCAAAACCCACTGGTACTACAGACTTCTCTTTGGTCAAATTTAGTTTTGGACATGATTGGTTGAGTCACTTGACACCCACATGCTAATCCATGACCTTCTCCACCTATTCCTCTTCCTTCAGAAACTGCCTCACTGCAGGTGGCAGCCACAGACCCTTGGTCTGCCATTCTTCAGTACACTTCACTTTTCAAATTCACTGTCAGTCTCCCAGGATCCAATAGCCTAGCATGTAGGAGGGACAAAGTTTTGCCTCTATGTGCTGCCTCTATGCCTCCAGAGGTGGAGTCCATGAGTCAAGCAATTGGGCTTTGTTCCACATGCCACCCCTCACCAAGTGCAGGACCTGGCACCTAAGAGCACCCAGTAAATGCTACATGAAAAAGGCATTCTGCCACAATGTCCTGGTGGGGAATGGACCAAGAATTTTCACATTGGAGATGAAATGTTTGCAGCACTGAAAAAAGCTGTGGCCATTAAATCCTATACTCAGATAGTTCTCTCTCTCACATTCACACACACACACACACACACACACACACACACACACTTACACACACACACACACTCACACATCTTGTAATATAGTCATTTTCCTGTGATTCTCTGGACAGAAATTAAACCATGTAAGCAATGCTGTTTCTCAGGCTCTTAAATCCCTTCATCAATTGGTGCAACTTTTTATCTCCTAATTGTGAAAGAAATTTTAGTATATGACCAAATATAAACACTTTTATCCTTTACATATAGCTAAAAATGATCACCCTCAAATCTCTCTCATTTTGAAACTTTCAGCACCTACAAGACTACAAAATACAAGTGGCTATCACAACTTTCTTTGGAAAGTCTGAAATGGTGGTGAAGATGGAAGGAAGGTAGCTTAGGGAGAAAGGAAAGATGCCCCAAAAAGCAAAGGGGAGATTGGCAGAGATAGAAATATGGAGAAACCAGGCATTCACAAGATAATTTGACTGCCTTTTCCTGTCACCTAGGGTCCTAATTCTGCAACATTTCTGTGTTTGATTTTAATGCCCCAACCCCTGTCTCACTCTCTCCCTCCTTTATAGTGTGGAGACAGAACCCAGAGCCTTGAGCATGCTAGGTAACCTGACTTTACCTAACCTTCACGCATTTGTTCTTGTGAGCTTTCTTGTCATTATTGGGAGAATGGGATAGGTTTGTTAGTGACTGAGAGTCAAGTCAGGATGTTGCTGGATTCCTTGGAGTTTCCTAGCAAGCAGCCTCCTTCCCACTTCTCTCCTCTTGCAGGGCAACTGCTTGCAGGGCAGAGCTTCAGAGGACATGGGCACCAAGGTCCTGAAGAACCTCAGGGACTAATCCAGATGGAGATGCCAAGGTGGATCCCACTGTTGGCTTGCAGGACAGCCACAATGGGCATAGTGGTAGTCAGGTTAACCAGTGGTCTTCTGCATCATCATGAAAACTTTCCTCTTTGAAGGTCCCAGGTTATGTTTTCCACCTCCTCCACATAAAGAGCCTTTACCATAGAGCTATTCTTTTAATGCATCTGCAAGTTTCTGCATAGAATTTGGGTCCCTTTATGAGGTCAACCATCCTCAGCTGCCAATGGCCAGGCTTCACTCCTTTTGAAGACTGAAATTCAGAACTTTTTCTCTAAAAGATGCCCCTTCCTCTCTTTTTCCACCAGAACTACCATAGCTTAAGGTATCTCTGTCTGATGATGAGGACAG
>NW_027632595.1:2484898-2566196 GCF_902686455.1 Sciurus vulgaris
GCTTCTCCTCCAGGCAGCCCACCTGTGTTCAGGAGCTGTCACTTTAAGACCAAAAAACTCACCACTCGCCTTCTCCTCTGAGCAGCCGCCTGGAGCGCTAATGCAGTCACTGCGAGTCCAAAGGACCCGCCGCGCTCCTTCTCCTCCTTCTCCTACTCCTCCAGGCAGGCCCCGGGGTTCAGAAGTGGTCAGAGTCCAAACAGCTCGCCACGCAGCCCCTTCTCTGGCAACTGCCTGCAGCTCTGGTGCAGTCTCTCCGAATCCAAGTGGCCACGCTCCTCTCCTCCTCCTCAGGGCAGGCCCCGGTGTCCTGAGTCCACACAGTTCTCCCCGCCACTCCTCCCCCGGGCAGCCGCCGGAGCCCCAGTGGCTGCTCCGAGTCCCAGCGCTGTGCCGAGCGGCCTCCTCTACAGCGCTCCCAGCTATCCGAGTTCACTGCTCCAGCGGGGGGAGGGGCGTCTCGCCGGCAGTTCTACTTCACAAAGTTTCCTGTGTTCCAGGACCCCCGTCCCATCCGGGATGCCCCCCCAGGGGGTGAGAGTCACCCGGCTGCTTTGAGTTGGTCCCAAGCATCCCAATATCTCCTCTCTTGAATCCTGAGTCCTGGAGCAACACGAAATGCAGCCACCCTCTAGGCCGCCATCTTGAAAACCCCTTGATATGATGTTTCTTTGTTCTCATTTACCTCTAAGAATTTTTTAATTTCCTTCCTAATATCTTCTGTTATCCATTCATCATATAATAGCATATTGTTTAATCTCCAGATGTTGGAATAGTTTCTGTGTTTTACTCTTTCATTTATTTCTAACTTCAATCCATTATGATCTGATAGAATACATGCTAGTGTCTCTATCTTCTTGTATTTGCTAACATTAGCTTTGTGGCATAATATATGGTCTATTTTAGAGAAGGATCCATGTGCTGCTGAGAAGAAAGTGTATTCGCTCTTGGTTGGATGGTATATTCTATAAATGTCTGTTAAGTCTAAATTATTGATTGTGTTATTGAGATCTATGGTTTCTTTGTTCAATTTTTGTCTAGAAGATCTGTCCAGTGGTGAGAGAGGCGTGTTAAAATCACCTAGTATTATTGTGTTATGGTCTATTTGGTTTCTGAAATTGAGAAGGATTTGTTTGACATAGATGGATGAGCCACTGTTTGGGGCATAGATGTTTATGATTGTTATGTCTTGCTGATTTATTCTTCCCTTAATCAGTATGAAATGACCTTCTTTATCCCTTCTGACTAACTTTGGCTTGAAGTCCACACTATCGGAAAGGAGGATGAATACTCCAGCTTTTTTGCTGAGTCCATGCACATGGTATGTTTTTCCCCATCCTTTCACCTTTAGTCTATGGGTATCTTTTTCTATGAGGTGAGTCTCTTGCAGGCAACATATTGTTGGATCTTTCTTTTTAATCCAATCTGCCAGTCTATGTCTTTTGATTGATGAATTCAGGCCATTAACATTCAGGGTTATTATAGAGAAATGATTTAGTTTCCCGGTCATTTGGTTCATTTTTTAAATTTTACTTATTTATTTGTTTGACACAACTTGTTTCCTCCTTTATTTGACAATTCCTTTAGGATAATTCTTCCCTTTGCTGATTAACTTCTTTGTTTTTCATCTCTTCCTCATGGAATATTTTGCTGAGAATGTTTTGTAATGCTGGCTTTCTTTTTGTAAATTCTTTTAGCTTTTTTTTTTATCATGGAAGGATTTTATTTCATCGTCAAATTTGAAGGTAAGTTTTGCTGGGTATAAGATTCTTGGTTGGCATCCATTTTCTTTCAGGGCTTGAAAAATGTTGTTCCAGGCCCTTCTAGCTTTTAGGGTCTGGATTGAAAAATCTGCTGATATGCGTATTGGTTTCCCCCTGAATGTAATTTGGTTCTTTTCTCTCACAGCCTTTAAAATTCTGTCTTTATTTTGTATGTTCGGTATTTTCATTATAATGTGCCTTGGTGTGGGTCTGTTGTAATTTTGTGTATTTGGAGTCCTGTAAGCCTCTTGAACTTGATTTTCCATTTCATTCTTCAGATTTGGGAAATTTTCTGATATTATTTCATTGAATAGATTGTTCATTCCTTTGGCTTGTTTCTCTAGGCCTTCCTCAATCCCAATAATTCTTAAATTTGGCCTTTTCATGATATCCCATAGTTCTTGTAGATTCTGTTCATGATTTCTTACCATCTTCTCTGTTTGTTCAACTTTGTTTTCAAGTTTAAATATTTTGTCTTCAATGTCTGAGGTTCTGTCTTCCAGGTGTTCTATCCTATTGGATATGCTTTCTATGGAGTTCTTAATTTGGTTTATTGTTTCCTTCATGTCAAGGATTTCTGTTTGGTTTTTTTTCAATATCTCTAACTCTTTATTGAAATGATCTTTTGCTTCCTGTGTTTACTCTTTTAACTGTCGATTGGTGCGATCATTCAATGCTTGCATTTGCTCTTTCATCTCATCGTTTGCTTCTCTGATCATTTTAATTATGTACATTCTGAACTCCTTTTCTGTCATTTCTTCTGCCATGCTGTCATTGGGTTTTATTGATGTAACATCTAGATTTGTTTGCAGCATTTTCTTTCCTTGTTTTCTCATATTGTTCAGATATCAGTGGACCGCTGAGATATTGCAGATTTCCTCTGTTGATTTACAATGTCCCTGAAGATTTCTATATATATCCCCTCTTAGCCTTCAGTAGGCTGAAGTCTTGGAGGAAGTTGATAATGCGGTGCTCCACAAGGAAGCTGCCTCTCTAGGAGTGGTGGCCTTCAGGTGGGGTATATTCCCTGCTAGTGGGCAGAGGTGCCTCCACTTGTTGACCAATGGTCATCCAAAGGGGACCTAGGCTGTGGGCTGAGGCAAGGCCTGTTTGGGCCTGTGTCTCTGGTTTTACCGTCCTTGTGGGGAAACCTCACCTGGCAGGGAAGACTCACCCAGTGGGGAGGTCTCGCTGGTCAGTTTCCTCCTAGAGGTTCCCCTCAATTTACAGCTACTGCCTGGGCTGGGCTGCCTTCCTCTGCAAAGTTTCCAGGGGCCCGGCCCTACCTCCTGGGCCTGGGAGCCTCACCCTTCGCAGATGAATCTCCTTAGCCTGCCCCTCCTCAGAGAATTTGCCCATATGCCTGGAACCTTCGCTCCGCCCTAAGCCTGTCTCTGTGCGGCTCTTCCACCCAGAAGCCTCCTAGATCCTGGGACCCTGTTCTGCACCTAATCGCCTGGCTGCGTGGCCCCTCCTCTGAGCAGCCACCTGTGGCCCCGAACAATCGCTCTGAGTCCCAGAGACCCGCCACAGGCCTCTTCCTCCAGACAGCCGCCCAGTATGCCGGTGCGGTCACTAGGAGTCCAAGAAACTCACTTCGTGCCTCCTCCTCCCACCAACCACCCGTAGCCCGGGGCAATCAATCACTCCGAGTCGAAGTGACCCTCCCCGTTCCTCCTCCTTCTCCAGATAACCCCCGGGTGTTCAGGAGCAGTCCCTCTGAGTGGCTCTGAATCCACGTGACCCGCTGCACGGGTCCTCTGGGCACCGCCCGGAGCTCTGGTGCGGCCACTCAAGACCAAGCGTCCCACCACGCTTCTCCTCCAGGCAGCCCACCTGTGTTCAGGAGCTGTCACTTTAAGACCAAAAAACTCACCACTCGCCTTCTCCTCTGAGCAGCCGCCTGGAGCGCTAATGCAGTCACTGCGAGTCCAAAGGACCCGCCGCGCTCCTTCTCCTCCTTCTCCTACTCCTCCAGGCAGGCCCCGGGGTTCAGAAGTGGTCAGAGTCCAAACAGCTCGCCACGCAGCCCCTTCTCTGGCAACTGCCTGCAGCTCTGGTGCAGTCTCTCCGAATCCAAGTGGCCACGCTCCTCTCCTCCTCCTCAGGGCAGGCCCCGGTGTCCTGAGTCCACACAGTTCTCCCCGCCACTCCTCCCCCGGGCAGCCGCCGGAGCCCCAGTGGCTGCTCCGAGTCCCAGCGCTGTGCCGAGCGGCCTCCTCTACAGCGCTCCCAGCTATCCGAGTTCACTGCTCCAGCGGGGGGAGGGGCGTCTCGCCGGCAGTTCTACTTCACAAAGTTTCCTGTGTTCCAGGACCCCCGTCCCATCCGGGATGCCCCCCCAGGGGGTGAGAGTCACCCGGCTGCTTTGAGTTGGTCCCAAGCATCCCAATATCTCCTCTCTTGAATCCTGAGTCCTGGAGCAACACGAAATGCAGCCACCCTCTAGGCCGCCATCTTGAAAACCCCTTGATATGATGTTTCTTTGTTCTCATTTACCTCTAAGAATTTTTTAATTTCCTTCCTAATATCTTCTGTTATCCATTCATCATATAATAGCATATTGTTTAATCTCCAGATGTTGGAATAGTTTCTGTGTTTTACTCTTTCATTTATTTCTAACTTCAATCCATTATGATCTGATAGAATACATGCTAGTGTCTCTATCTTCTTGTATTTGCTAACATTAGCTTTGTGGCATAATATATGGTCTATTTTAGAGAAGGATCCATGTGCTGCTGAGAAGAAAGTGTATTCGCTCTTGGTTGGATGGTATATTCTATAAATGTCTGTTAAGTCTAAATTATTGATTGTGTTATTGAGATCTATGGTTTCTTTGTTCAATTTTTGTCTAGAAGATCTGTCCAGTGGTGAGAGAGGCGTGTTAAAATCACCTAGTATTATTGTGTATGGTCTATTTGGTTTCTGAAATTGAGAAGGATTTGTTTGACATAGATGGATGAGCCACTGTTTGGGGCATAGATGTTTATGATTGTTATGTCTTGCTGATTTATTCTTCCCTTAATCAGTATGAAATGACCTTCTTTATCCCTTCTGACTAACTTTGGCTTGAAGTCCACACTATCGGAAAGGAGGATGAATACTCCAGCTTTTTTGCTGAGTCCATGCGCATGGTATGTTTTTCCCCATCCTTTCACCTTTAGTCTATGGGTATCTTTTTCTATGAGGTGAGTCTCTTGCAGGCAACATATTGTTGGATCTTTCTTTTTAATCCAATCTGCCAGTCTATGTCTTTTGATTGATGAATTCAGGCCATTAACATTCAGGGTTATTATAGAGAAATGATTTAGTTTCCCGGTCATTTGGTTCATTTTTTAAATTTTATTTATTTATTTGTTTGACACAACTTGTTTCCTCCTTTATTTGACAATTCCTTTAGGATAATTCTTCCCTTTGCTGATTAACTTCTTTGTTTTTCATCTCTTCCTCATGGAATATTTTGCTGAGAATGTTTTGTAATGCTGGCTTTCTTTTTGTAAATTCTTTTAGCTTTTTTTTTTATCATGGAAGGATTTTATTTCATCGTCAAATTTGAAGGTAAGTTTTGCTGGGTATAAGATTCTTGGTTGGCATCCATTTTCTTTCAGGGCTTGAAAAATGTTGTTCCAGGCCCTTCTAGCTTTTAGGGTCTGGATTGAAAAGTCTGCTGCTATCCGTATTGGTTTCCCCCTGAATGTAATTTGGTTCTTTTCTCTCACAGCCTTTAAAATTCTGTCTTTATTTTGTATGTTCGTATTTTCATTATAATGTGCCTTGGTGTGGGTCTGTTGTAATTTTGTGTATTTGGAGTCCTGTAAGCCTCTTGAACTTGATTTTCCATTTCATTCTTCAGATTTGGGAAATTTTCTGATATTATTTCATTGAATAGATTGTTCATTCCTTTGGCTTGTTTCTGTAGGCCTTCCTCAATCCCAATAATTCTTAAATTTGGCCTTTTCATGATATCCCATAGTTCTTGTAGATTCTGTTCATGATTTCTTACCATCTTCTCTGTTTGTTCAACTTTGTTTTCAAGGTTAAATATTTTGTCTTCAATGTCTGAGGTTCTGTCTTCCAGGTGTTCTATCCTGTGGATATGCTTTCTATGGAGTTCTTAATTTGGTTTATTGTTTCCTTCATGTCAAGGATTTCTGTTTGATTTTTTTCAATATCTCTAACTCTTTATTGAAATGATCTTTTGCTTCCTGTATTTGCTCTTTTAACTGTCGATTGGTGCGATCATTCAATGCTTGCATTTGCTCTTTCATCTCATCGTTTGCTTCTCTGATCATTTTAATTATACGTTCTGAACTCCTTTTCTGTCATTTGTTCTGCCATGCTGTCATTGGGTTTTATTGATGTAACATCTAGATTTGTTTGGGGCATTTTCTTTCCTTGTTTTCTCATATTGTTCAGGTATCAGTGGACCACTGAGATATTGCAGATTTCCTCTATTGACTTACAATGTCCCTGAACATTTCTATATATATATCCCCCCTTAGCCTTCAGTAGGCTGAAATCTTGGAGGAAGTTGATAATGCGGTGCTCCACAAGGAAACTGCCTCTCTAGGAGTGGTGGACTTCAGGTGGGGTACAATCCCTGCTAGTGGGCAGAGGTGCCTCCACTTGTTGACCAATGGTCATCCAAAGGGGACCTAGGCTGCGGGCTGAGGCAAGGCCTGTTTGGGTCTGTGTCTCTGGTTTTACCGTCCTTGTGGGGAAACCTCACCCAGCAGGGAAGACTCACCCGGTGGGGAGGTCTCGCTGGTCAGTTCCCTCCTAGAGGTTCCCCTCAATTTACAGCTACCACCTGGGCTGGGCTGCCTTCCTCTGCAAAGTTCTGGTCAGAGACCTTAAATAAGAAAGTGTAGATCCAAGATGACAGACTAGAGGGTGACTGCATCTCATGTCGCTCCAGAACTCAGGATTCAAGAAGGGGAGGTACTGAGAGACTTGGACCAGCATAGAGCAGCGGGGTGAGTCTCTCCCACTGGGTGAAGCTCAGCCGGTTGGCAGCTGGATTTTCTTAATGTATGGGTAGAGATAGCTCTGTTAGCCTGTGTGAACAATACTTGATCTTGTATCTTAGCCATTATCAACTCCATTCCTATCCTGAGAACATACCTGTTTTTAGGCTTCGGTCCAAACATTTCATAATCAAATCTTTGACTCATATTTTTTTCTAAAAATGTATTTGTTAATGCTTGTCCACATACCTTTGATATGTTTAAGTTCAGAATAATGTACCACATCAGAAGGATATCCATGGTCCCCTATACAATTCAGGATCCAAACCCCACTCCTGGTGCTGAGGAATACCTAAGGCATGGAAAATATTGTTTACTTTTATTATTCTGGCTCACAATCTGAAAGCACTTCCACTTTATTCAAGATTAAGTTCAAACTCACTAGTGTGGCATTTTACTTCTGTACAATCTTTTAAAAAAATTCCTGTCATTTTCCTTCCCAAACACTGTCCAAGAATATATCTCACTGTGATCCACCACTATGTTTCTGTTTATAGTTACTGTACTTGAATAGTTCTCCTCTTTTAAATTCTCCTCAGTCCATTCATTTTTAAGATCCAGATCAAGTTGGCTTCCTCTATGAGAACACCACTGACCTTTCAGGCTGAGAATTTTCTCTCCATCCTCTGAACTTCACTGGGACTTACCACTTATAGGACTCATTAAAAATCATGAAATAGGCTGGGCCCAGTGGTGCATGCCTATAATCCCAGTGGCTTCAGAGGTTGAGGCTGGAGGATCATGAGTTCAAATCCAGTCTCAGCAATTTAGCAAGGCCCTAATTTAGAGACCCTGTCTCTAAATAAAATATAAAAATGGCTGGGGCAGTGGCTCAATGGGTAAGTGCTGATATCCATATGTTTTTGGAAAGATTAGATTGCTTCTTTTTTTTTCCATTTGAGTGGCAAAAAGGAAACTCACCCAACATTCTATTAAGTAAAAATTTTAATTACCAAAATGTGCCTTCCTTTATATGAGAACATGGCATTTCTTCTGGCCAATGGACAGCTCACACTCTCAATATTGCATTTGTACAACCTCTTCCAGCAAATACCTGGTCTTCATGAAAGCCAGGGAGAGGCTAACTAGGATTCTTTAAGAAAACTTTTATTTTGTAGTTGTAGATGGACAGTATGCCTTTGTTTTATTTGTTAATTTTTCTGTGGTGCTAAGGATGAAACCCAGTACCTCACACATGCCAGGCCTTGTCACTGAGCTACAGCCCCAGCCCTAACTGGGATTCTGAGTGCAGTCTGAACCAGTGACCTTATTCCTTAGCATAAAGCCAACTGAATAGTGGAACTATAACCAATAATCATGATGCCAATTAGCATCAATCATGATGCCAATTGAGGCAATGAAACCAAGCCCCATATTTGCCACTGGTGCTGATGGGCAATGTGCAGCCATCCATACTCTGTTGGGTCTACCTTCTTGATAAGACTGAAGATAGAATGAAGCAAAGTAAATCATTGACTCAAACCTGCTTGGCTGGGTAGCTAATCTCTACAGCCAGATCTCCTCCAGAATTCCCAACAATTATAATTGCCAATGCCTATGGGTTTTTATAGTCTTGACTATGGAAGTACTGTCCTTTGAACTTCTCAATTCCTGCAAGAGAAGATAAAATAATTTTTGAATGATAGTTTATATGATGTATATCATTTGTAAAATCATTCTTTTGTAGAATTTAAAGTTGAAGAACATATTATCCATATGATCTCCCTTTATTCAGTTATTGTTGTCATTCTGAATACTTTTGCTTATTTTTTTCTTCCATAGTCCCAGAATAGTAACTTGTGGTTCCTTTGTTGTAAGTACATTTTTTTTTTGTATTTGCAGACTCACAAATCCAAACTGCCTCAGAAAACTGTCATTCTCTTTTGTTTTTTCATTCCTTTGGATACATACTCCCATTTCAATTAGACTATATATGTTTCTGTATACTCTAGGATATACATAAAGTGCATTTTTTTATGGGTGAAGTTTATCAGTTTTATTTTTTAAAATTCATTTTTTATTGTAAACAAATGGGATACGTGTTGTTTCTGTTTGTACATGGAATAACAGCATACCATTTGCATATTCATACATTTACATAGAGTAATGATGTTTGATTCATTCCATTATTTTTTTCTTCCCCTCACTCCTCCCATCTCTCTTTTCCTTCTATACAGTCCTTCCTTCCTCCATTCTTGCTCCCCTCCCACGCCCCATTACATCTCATCATCCGCTTATCAGTGAGATCATTCGTTTTTTGGATTTTTTAGATTGGCTTATCTCAGCATGATATTCTCCAATTTCATCCATTTGCCTGCAAATGCCATAATTTTATTATTCTTTATGGCTGAGTAATATTCCATTGTATATATATACCACAGTTTCTTTATCCATTCATCAATTGAAGGACATCTAGGTTAGTTCCATAGTCTGGCTATTGTGAATTGAGCCGCTATGAATATTGATGTGGCTGAATCTCTGTAGTACGCTGATTTTAAGTCCTTTGGGTATAGGCTGAGGAGTGGGATAGCTGGGTCAAATGGTAGGTCCATTCCAAGTTTTCTAAGGAATCTCCACACTGCTTTCCAGAGTGGCTGCACTAATTTGCAGCCCCACCAGCAATGTATGAGTGTACCTTTTCCCCCACATCCTCTCCAACACCTATTGTTGCTTGTATTCTTGATAATCACCATTCTAATTGGGGTGAGATGAAATCTTAGTGTAGTTTTGATTTGAATTTCTCTTATTACTAAAGATGGTGAACATTTTTTCATATGTTTGTTGTTTGCTTGTAGATCTTCTTTAGTAAAGTGTCTTTTCATTTCCTTAGCTCATTTGTTGATTGGGTTATTTGTATTCTTGGTGTAGAGTTTTTTGAGTTCTTTATATATTCTGGAAATTAGTGCTCTATCTGAAGTATGAGTGGCAAAGATATTGTCCCACTCTGTAGGCTCTCTCTTTGCATTGCTGATAGTTTCCTTTGCTGAGAGAAAGCTATTTAGTTTGAATCTATCCCAGTTACTGATTCTTGTTTTTATTTCTTGTGCTATGGGAGTCCTGTTAACGAAGTCTGATCCTAAGCCAACAAGGTGAAGATTTGGACCTACTTTTTCTTCTATAAGATGCAGGGTCTCTGGTCTGATTTCAAGGTTCTTGATCCATTGTGAGTTGAGTTTTGTGCAGGGTGAGAGAGAGAGGTTTAGTTTCATTCTGTTGCATAAGGATTTCCAGTTTTCCCAGCACCATTTGTTGAAGAGGCTATCTTTTCTCCATTGCATATTTTTGGCACCTTTGTCTAGTATGAGAAAATTGAATTTATTTGGGTTTGTGTCTGTGTCCTCTATTCTGTACTATTGATCTACCTGTGTATTTTGGTGCCAATACCATGCTGTTTTTGTTCCTATTGCTTTGTAGTATAGTTGAAGTTCTGGTATTGCGATACCCTCCCCCCCTGTTTCATTCATCCTGCTAAGGATTGCTTGAGCTATTCTGGGTTTCTTATTCTTCCAGATGAATTTCATGACTGCTTGCTCTATTTCTGTAAGGTACGTCATTGGGATTTTAATTGGAATTGCATTGAATCTGTATAGCACTTTTGGTAGTATGGCCATTTTGACAATATTAATTCTGCCTATCCAAGAACATGGGAGATCTTTCCATCTTCTAAGGTCTTTCTTAATTTCTTTCTTCAATGTTTTGTAGTTTTCATCATAGATATCTTTTACGTCTTTGGGTAGATGGATGCCCAAGTATTTTATTTTTTATTTTTTGAGGCTATTACAAATGGAGTTGTTTTCCTCATTTCCCTTTCAGCTGTTTTGTTGCTTGTGTATAAAAATGTTTTAGATTTATGCATGTTGATTTTATAGCGTGCTATTTTGCTGAATTCATTGATGAGGTCTAGAAGTTTTCTGGAGGAGGATTTTGGATCCTCTAAATATAGAATCATGTCATCCACAAATAGTGACAGCTTAAGTTCCTCTTTTCCTATTCGTATCCCTTTAATTTCTTTGTCTGCCTAATTGCTCTGGTTAGAGTTTCGAGGACAATGTTGAATAGAAGTGGTGAAAGAGGACATCCCTGTCTTGTTCCCGTTTTTAAAGGGAATGGTTTCAGTTTTTCTCCATTAAGAATGATGTTGGCCATGGGCTTAACATAAATAGCCTTTACAATGTTCAGGTATGTTCCTACTATCCCTATTTTTTTCTAGTGTTTTGAGCATGAAAGGGTGTTGTATTTTGTCGAATGCATTTTTCATCAAGGATATTGGTCTAAAATTTTCTTTCCTTGATGTATCTTTGCCTGGTTTGGTTATGAGTGTGATATTAGCTTCATAGAATGAGTTTGGTGGGGAACCCTCCTTTTCTATCTTCTGGAATACTTTGAGAAGTATTGGAATGAGTTCCTCTGTGAAGGTCTTGTAGAACTCACCTGAGAATCCGTCTGGTCCTGGGCTTTTCTTGGATGGTAGGTTTTTAATGGCTTCTTCTATTTCATTGCTTGATATTGATCTGTTTAAGTTGTGTATGTCCTCCGGGTACAGTTTGGGAGTAGCATATGTCTCTAGAAATTTGTCAATGTCGTCGGTAGTTTCTATTTTGTTGGAATACAGATTTTCGAAGTAGCTTCTCATTATGTTATGTATCTAAGTGGTGTCTGTCGTGATATTTCCTTTTGCATTATGTATTTTAGTAATTTGAGTCTTCTCTCTCCTTCTCTTTGTTAGTGTGGCTGAGGGTTTGTCTCTTTTGTTTACTTTCTCAAAGAACCAACTTTTGTTTTGTCAATTTTTTGAATTGTTTTTTTGTTTCAATTTCATTGATTTCAGCTCTGATTTTAATTATTTCCTGTCTTCTACTACTTTTGCTGTTATTCTGTTCTTCTTTTCCTAGAGCTTTGAGCTGTAATGTTAGGTCATTTAATTGTTGACTTTTTATTCTTTTCTGGAATGCGCTCCATGCAATGAATTTTCCTCTTAGTACTGCTTTCATAGTGTCCCAGAGATTTTGATATGTTGTATCATCATTCTCATTGACCTCTAAGAATGTTTTAATCTCTTCCCTGATGTTTTTTGTTATCCATGTTTCATTCAATAGCATATTATTTAGTCTCCATGTGTTGCAGTAATTTTCCTTTTTTATTTTGTCATTGATTTCTACTCTCAGTCCATTATGATCTGATAGAACACAAGGCAGTATCTCTATTTTATTTTTGTTGCATTTCCTAAGGGTTGCTTTGTAGCATAACATATGGTCTATTTTCGAGAAGGTTCCATGTGCTGCTGAGAAGAAAGTGTATCCACTTGGTGATGGATGGAATATTCTGTATATGCCTATTAGGTCTAGGTTATTGTTATGTTATTTAGTTCTATGGTTTCTTTGGTTGGATTTTGTTTGGAGATCTCTCTAGTGGTGACAGTGGTGCATTAAAGTTGCCCAGAATTATTGTGTTGTGGTCTATGTGATTCTTGAAATTGAGAAGGATTTGTTTGATGTACAGGGATGCACCATTGTTTGGGGCATAAATATTTACTATCATTATGTCTTCCTGATTTATGGCTCCCTTAAGCAGTATGAAATGTTCTTCTTCATTCCTTTTGACTAACTTTGGCTTGAAGTCCACTTAATCTGATATAAGGACGGAAACCCCTGCCTTTGTACTGAGTCCATGTGCATTGTACGTTTTTTCCCATCCTTTCACCTTTAGTCTGTGGATGTCTTTTTCTATGAGATGAGTCTCTTGCAGCCAGCATATTGTTGGGTCTTTCTTTTCAATCCATTCTGCCAGTCTATGTCTTTTGATTGATGAGTTCAGACCATTAACGTTCAGGGTTATTATTGAGAAATAATTTGTATTCCCAGTCATTTGGCTTATTTTTGGTCTTTAATTTGGCTTGGTTTCTCCTTTGAGTGGTTTTTCTTTAAGGTAGTTCCTCCCCTTGCTGACCTCCATTGTTGTTTTTCATTTCCTCCTCATGGAATATTTTGTTGAGAACATTTTGTAGTGCAGGCTTTCTATTTGTAAATTCTTTTAACTTTTGTTTATCATGGAAGGATTTTATTTTATCTTCAAATCTGAAGGTTAGTTTTGCTGGGTGTAGGATTCTTGGTTGGCAACCATGTTCTTTCAGAGCTTGAAATATGTTGGTCCAGGCCCTTCTAGCTTTTAGAGTCTGGGTTGAGAAGTCTGCTGCTATCCGTATTGGTCTCCCCCTATAAGTAATCTACATCTTTTCTCTCGAGGCCTTCAGAATTCTATCTTTATTTTGAATGTTAGGCATTTTCATTATAATGTGCCTTGGTGTGGATCTGTTGTGATTCTGTGCATTTGGTGTTCTGTAAGCCTCTTATATTTGATTTTCCATTTCATTCTTCAGGTTTGGGAAATTTTCTGATATTATTTCATTGAATAGGTTGTTCATACCTTTGGTTTGTATCTCTGTGCCTTCCTCAATCCCAGTAATTCTTAAATTTGGTCTTTTCATGATGTCCCATAGTTCTTGGAGATTCTGTTCATAGTTTCTTACCATCTTCTCTGTTTGGGCGACTTTATATTCAAGATCAAATATTTTGTCTTCAATGTCTGAGGTTCTGTCTTCCAAGTGGTCTAGTATGTTGGTGATGCTTTCCATTGAGTTTTTTATTTGGTTTATTGACTCCTTCATTTCAAGGATTTCCGTTGGTTTCTTTTTTGAGAATCTCTATGTCTTTGTTGAAATGATCTTTTGCTTCCTGCAGGTGCTCTTTCAGCTTACTGGTATTATCATTCATTGCCTGCATTTGCTCTCTTATTTCATCCTTTGCTTCGTGAATCATCTTAATCATGTATAATTTGAAGTCATTTTCTGACATTTCTTCTAACATACTGTCATTGGATTCTCTTACTATAGAATCTAGATTTGTTTGGATCATTTTCTTCCCTTTTTTTCATGTTGTTCGTGTATCTTCCCCTCTAGCAGTGCAGATCTGGGGTATTGCAGATTTCCTCCTATAGGTTTATAGTCCCCTATAGGTTTCCAAAACCCTTTCTTTAAGGGAGATCAATATTAGCAGTGCCCAAATCAGACACTATGCAATCCTAGACCAAATAACGCCTCTGGAGTTTGGTTGGAATCAACTGGAAAGAGACATGAGGAATATTCTTGGGTTATAAAGATGTTCCAGTCCCTTTCTTGGTGGTAGTCAATGAGTTTATAGAGACCTAATAAGTTAGCTAATTGATGAACTTGAGACTTATCCATTTTACTGAATGCAATTTGTACATAAATGGAGCAGTATTTTAAAAGCACAAGGAATAAAAGCACATAAAGTGCATATTTTAGAAAAGAAAGTTCAGGCCCCAATTGAAACTAAATTATTCAAGCTTTCATTTAACCCTTAGAAACTCAATATTTGCTTGTTTCCTCAATCACTAAAAAATTCCACATGTGAAGCAATGCTGTATAAGAGTTCCACAGTCTTCCTTTTTGATCCTTAAGAAGACCAAAGTCATTGTGAAACTAAATATAATCATGTTCTACTTGTCAGAAATACATACGATCCCCAAAATTTGCTGTAATTTCATTTAATTTTTGTGAAAACATCACAGAAGTACTTACATAAGCATAGATTGTTTAGGCCAGTCACTCGATATGGCCTCCTGATGCAATCAATTCCCACAATAAACATGAGACATGTGAGGCTAGTTGGTGTAACATGGCAACCTGCTTTATAGTAAATGTTTCTATAAATAGAAACAGTACACTCTAAGCTAAATGTAGTACAGTAAATACATAAACCAGTAACATAGTTGTTTATTTTTATTATGCACCACATACATAATTGTGTGAGTTATAATTTTATACAACTGACAGTGCAGATGGGTTTGTACATCAACATCACCATGATATTATAATGGCTATGATACTACTCAGCCAAAGGGAATTTTTCAGTTCACATTATAATCTTAAGAGATCACCATTCTGTATGTTTTCCAGCCTTTACTGAAATGGCATTACATGGTGACATGATTCTTCACAGACCTCTAAACTCTAAAATTACCATTGCCCAAATGGCAATAGAACAAAGTATCCCATTTTCAAGGGAACACACACAATTAGGGTAAGTCTTATTTCACCCCAAAGTAAAAATTACTCAGGCCACAACATTTTATTTCTCAGTGTCAAAGTAATGGCTGAGGGTCAACCTCCTTTCTGGTAGGTCACCTGGAAAACTTTCCAGGGGTAAGTGAGCAGTAGTGTGATGGCCAGTGCAAAGCATGACTCCATCAAAGACATTAACCTCCTTTTTCCCATCACACTCAGTGAGCACCTCCCATTGGCCTGAAGTAGAAAAATCAGGCCTCTTCTTAACACTGTACACAGTGGTCTAAAAGCAAAGTAACATACACAGGGGACTGTAACCATAGCCAGTACAATGTATATCTTCCCAGACATGACTTATCCTGCAAAATGTTACACAAAAGGTTGATACTGCAGGAACCATCATATCATTAGGGTCCTTGCAAGAATATTTGGTTCTCATACTCCATAAAGAACAGTTTTGTTTGAGGTTGTGGTCCGAATGAGAAGACATCTATAAGGCAGATATAGTAAAATGGAGTTGACAGACTAATGTACTCTCCTGTGTCTCTAGAAAATTAGAATTTGTGAGAACTTTTAGTCTCTGCCTTAAGGCATTGTAGCACTTGAATAAATCCTTAATTTGTCTTGTACTTCTGTGACACTCTGTGCACTAAACCCACAATTGTCCACTAACACCAGACATCCCCAAATTCTCTGATGTCTTCTGACACTAAAATCCTGTTCTATTTGACTAACCTCAAACATGTGACTATGAGGCTCCCTTTAATGTTAGAGCAGGAAAATATTTCAGTGGCTCTTATTTCTTTAAAGAAATCTCTCTTTGCCTTTTACATATGCCCACATTACAAGTAATTATAGAGAAAGAGGCTTTGAGATAGAAAAATAGTGGTATAATTTTAGTTTTTCAAAAAAAGCAATAAATATGGGTTACTCTGCCAGCCTAAGGAAACATCAAGAATGCATTCCAATGAGCTTCTAGGGCCTTGGCTATAATGTCTTGGTTGAATAATAGAGACACTAAGACTTAACCATCCTGTATTATTTATAGTTCCTGTCATGTGTTTTTACACAAGCTGGTGCTTCTACTTGGATCCTCCTTTTATTCCTTATTCATGTGGTAGACTTCTTTCTACTCAAGACTCAGCTTGGACATTATCTTCTCTAAAAATCTTTTCTGGAACTTGATTCCTTTTCCCTGATGGGTTAAACATCCCTCTTCTGAGCTGCAATGAATAGATCTCTATAGCACTTATCATTTGATTGATTACTTATATGTATAATAATAATTTTCTTCATTTTCCTGTGTCTTTAAACACAGTTACTTACTTAAGCTACTTATTTTTTGTCTTTGCATCATCACTGCTTAGTACAGTAACAAACTTGTTCAAGAACTGTCACTTGAACAGGTCAGAGATGCACCACTGTGCTGTAACTGACTGGCTTTGGAAATTGTCACCAGATAATACCATTTTATTATTGTTGCTAAACATAAAGAGATGGAAGGTTTTGGCTTCAAGCCAGGTGATATATCTGTTTATGGTCATGATTATAAATTATGGAAAAATCACAGCAGATTTTAGGGAAGAAAGGAACCAAAAGTCATACAGTACAATCGTCCTCTTTCACATAAAAAGAAAATTATGATAAATTCAAGTTGAGAAACTAACTCATCTCAGGTCACAAGTTAATTAGTGGTAAGAATTCAGGGTTTGTTTCCTAATTCAGTTTTCTCTCTCCACCAGATTTAACTTCTTTGCTTCCTCAATAACTTCCCAGTCACTAAGTACTTTACCATGTGGTTTTGGTGATCACATAAAATAATATATGAAAAGTGCATCAGAAAGTATAAAAGAATAAAGCAATAGTGGAAAAGTTGTGGATCCAGAAAGATTTAAAATTCCCATACCTATTAATTCCCCGCATATCCTTTATTATAAGCAGAGTGTGAAATGAAGATAATGAAAATACTGGTGGCAGGTATCTTTCTGTATCTGCAACCAAAATATATGAGAGACTTTCCCAGGGGTATTTTAGAGAGAGAAAAAAAGTGGGGTCTTTGTACTTGAGCATATCAAGCTAATATTTACACATAAGCACTGGTAAATGAAGACACATTATTCATTTACTTGATGAAAAACTTCAAGCACAAAGAAACCCACAAAACTGCCTACCTTGAACTGGATATACTTTAAAAGGTTGAAATCTTTTGCATATATCCTGAAATGCTCAAGGACCTAGGAATTGTGCATGAAGTTAAGATAATGATCTGGGATGCTGTAGTAACTGAAGCACACCATCTCCTTAGAAGAATTGATGATAACCAATTTGTAAATACTGAGTATCCCTCCTTCAGGGTTTTCCTGCAGTAAATTAGAAGTATTCATGGCAACTTGATTACTAATATCATGATTTACAAATAGGCAGTGAATAGTTAAAAAATTTCCTGAAATAAATGCCAATTCCAACAAATGCACACATACACCACCTCCATACACCTCCCAGTACTTGTGCCTCTGTATAGTTCCTTCCCCTTGAATCTCAGTATCTTTATGACTTGCTTTTGACCAACAGTATACAGTTGAAATGCCACTGAATGACTTTCAATACTAAGTAATAAGTAGTCTCACAGCTTCCACCTGGGTGTCTTAGAAGGCTCACTTTAGTGGAACCTAGCAGACATGTAAGAAGTTAGCTTTTGTAGCTGTGACCCAAATACCTGACAATAAGAAAGAATTATTTTGGCTCATGGATTCAGAGGTTTCAGCTCCACTGCTTTTGGCTTCAGGCAAGGCTGAAAATCATGGTGGAAGGGTATGGCAGAGGAAATCTTCTCAGTTCATGGTAGCCAGAAAGCAGGGGTTGGGGGAAGAGGCCCAAACAAGATAGAGTCCCCAAAGGTAACCCCCCTGAACCTGTGATCTGCTTTTCAACCATGTCCCACCTGCCTACAGTGTCTACCACTGCCTAGTAATCCATTCAGCTATCAACCAATTAATTCATTGATGATGTCAGAACCCTAATGAATGAATCACTTTCAAAAAGACCCACCTCTGGACAATGCTGCATTGGATACCAAGACTTGAACATCTGGGCTTTTTGGGGATATTCTAAATCTTTACCATAAAACCTCCAACTACATTGAGACCACAATACTTTTAGGAAGCCCAACCTAGGCACATGGAAGAAAATATCTAGGAGAGAAATATACAAATAGCCCCCAAAAATTCTAGCTATCCCACCTAAAGTTCTAAACATGTGAACAAAGTAGTCATATTAAATTTAGTCTTAGCACTCACTGAATGTCAATCACAAGAAATTCCAAGTGAGAACTCCCAAGATGAATGAATAAGTCTCAAGAATTTTCATATATATTGAGACATTGCTCTCAAGAAAATGTACTAAGTCTCTTTCCAGTATAAGTTGTTATTTACCCCATTGTTACTATTGCTGGGTACAGTCATTTAAATGAGTAAAAATGGGTTAGATCAAAACATATTAGGGAGAGTATAAGTTAGTACAATATTTTCTGAGTAATTTTGCAATGTATATAAAAATCCTTGAAATTTACATAGCCTTATAAAGAAATATTCAGACTTGTAAACATAGATTATTGTTAAAGGATGTTACTGTCAGCATTATTCATAAAATAAAAAGAAAACAATTAAATGCTTAAGAAAAAATAACTGAAATTTGAGAAACACTGTTCTAGATCCTTGCTTCCCAAAGTATGGTCTGTGAACCAGCACAAAGGGTATCACTAGGGACACTGTTAGAAATTCAGAATTTTAGGCCCCTCCCTAGATTTACTAAATAAGAACTAACATAACAAAATCCTCAAATGATTCAGACGCACATGAAAACAGAGACACCCTGGTTCAGATGACATTAATCCCTAATTCATTGTCTTCCTTTCTTCAACAAACTTTTTGCTTCCTCAAAAATTTCCAATTAATTACTTCATGGGGTTAAGGTGGTAATCCAATAAAATAATGCAATATGAATCCAGCCTATTATTCTGTCACTGAAATGTCAAAAATCACAGGTTTTCAAATCTATTACATTTAAATTCTTTTTGATTTTAGAAAATCACCTTAAACAATTTGGACCCTCTCCTTCCTTTGTATTACAGAAGTGAATAAATATTAGGAGAGTGGGTATTACAAAACATTAAATATCCACAAAAGAGAGTGTTGGATTTGTCCACATTCAGGTTTATTTTCCTCCTAATTCTTATTAAAGAATTATTTAGTCTAGGAGTCCAGAATTGACCATACTCATTTGTCTGCCCCATAATTATTTCTTTTTGACTGCTAATCAGGTTTTCAGAGTCACCTTTCAAATCTATTCTTATTTACTTTACCTATTTCAACCAAAGTATTCATTTAAGTTGTGTTTATGACTATATCTCTGCCATAATTAACATTTTAGCTGTTCATGTTTCCTATATTACCTAGCAGAGTGCTTTATTGGGACTCCAGATCAACACAACCAGAATCTCATGAATGGACTGACATCATTTTTTGTTAATGTTCTCCCAGTGATTAATTCTTAAATATGTAGAAAAGTGAACAACTATATCCTTTTAAGTGATTTTTCAATCCATTTGTTGTCTTATTCTCTTTTTTGCCTTTTTTTTGAGAAAGGAGGAGTTGAAATTTATGTTTTTTTAAAAAACATTTCATTAAAGGCTGTATATTATTTAATTTTCTGATTAAACAGTAACAGTAACATTTTAGATTATATTGTGCCCACATGGCATCTATTTGTCTATCTGCTATACTTTAAAACTTTACTTTGTGAAATAGTTATCTGATCATCAGCATAAATATCACTTAGGGCTTATCAGAAATGGAAAATTTTGGTATACTCCAAATTAGTTCATGAGAATCTCCAATAATTCATGTGTACATTAAAGTTTGTAAAGCACAGTTTAGCATGATTTAATGATTTTTAGATCTGCAGTTTGACTCAAAAATATCAAGATTATTTTATATCATTGAGTACTTATTAAATCCTTAGCATTTTGAAAGAAATTTATTAACTTTTCAAGTAATTTCATTCATAAGGTAACATCAAAGTAAACTGATATATATATCATATCACAACCTACTTTCTACCATCAATCTTATTTAATGTTAATGAGGAGGTCAAGAATTGATTGAAATTAATGTCTTGAGAGCTCATATAATTATTATTAGAAAGTATTCAGCTGTACAAGGAGGAGACAATACCAGTTTGGTAGGTGGAACATGATCAGAAAATAGAAATGGTGGTGTCTGATAAATCATCTGTTTGGCAGCTAGAAAAATGAAAGAGGAATCATGATAGGAAAGTACAAGTGATACTACCAGAGAAGAAAATAAAAATATACTGAATCCCAGGAAACTGTCACTAAAAAAATGAGAAAATAGAAACCCTGAATTTGCAGTGTTCTTATTGGACACCTACCAGTGGAGGTGGAATTTCAACATGCTTAGATCAATTCTATATATGGAACCTCTAACAAATTATAAAAAAGTTTTGGGGGATGGAAGGAGAGCTAGACTCCAAATAATGATCATGGGACTGATAGAGAAGTACATCTCAGGAAAAAGTTCTCAAGGTAACCACCAGAAACACGTGAAATATATTCTGTCCATTAAAGAATGTTTATAATACCTCAGTCTCCACAGCTATATTACTGAAAAATGTGAAAAGGAGGGTCTATAGCTCCATAAGCACTCTTAGCAGCCACTCAGAACGGCTTCCTTCTCAAAAATCCACTTATTAAACATAAATATATTGGGTAGGAAGCATATGCCAGGCATCATTCTTGGTATTAGAATATAATAGTGAACCATATAGGTATGTCTGTGTTAAGAAAAGTCAGAGAAGTCAGAGCATTATGATGAAAGTTTATTTTTTTTATAGAAGCAGTTCATAAGATGTTGAAATTTTGCCCAGAGGATAATAAAAAAAGAAATCCCCATACTGTATATTCAGCAAATCCCTTAGAGTTTAAAAACCACAAAACTAATAATCAGGTAGAATAACGGCTACACTCCTAACATCATCCCTGCCTCAATTGATTTCACTGCTGTTCAGTAATTGCCAAATCTGGCTAGGTTGCTTAAGGAGACTCAAAATGTGGGGGTCTCACTCTAGGCATGCATAATTACTGACATGTAACCATATGCAGAGCTGTCACTTTTATAAGTGATTGATGTAATTATCCATTCTCTTACTCCCTATGATCACTGTACAAAGGGTGTATTACTATTATCCCTTCCTAAAGATTAAAAAAAAAAAAAGGTGGGCAAAGAGGTTTAATGATTTGCCCTAGGCCATACTTCTTATAAATGAGAGTCTTCGAATCTAAAACAATGCTCTTAACCTCTACACTAAGGTGTGACTGGATTTCAAGAGTAGAATTTTCTGTTATTAAAAACAAATTAACAGGGTTTTCAGCCCACATCTGATTATGATAAAGGCATATGGATTTGCTAAGGGGATTCATTTTAAATTGAATAAGACTATAGTCAGAATTAGTTTCCAAACTGGAGCCAAGATGTAACACATTTGTTCAACTAAGAAATGTCATAAGGCCACTTTTAAGTAGCTGGCCAACACTGTGTTAGTTTTTATGATGTGAAATATACCTGTGACACCTCAATTCTGTTCACTTGTCCAGAAAATGAGTTTTAAAGTAAACCAAGTAAGAGATCAATGAAGGTGACTGATACTTTTTGGCACTTAATAAGCATACCATTTAAATAGATGATATTATCAATGGTTACTAACAAGTTGTAGGGTTGGATGTGCATATTAAAACAATTTAACTTTAAAACTGAGAATGCGTAAGGACAAGAAAACCCATTTGCAGGTGCCCTCTACCCTTTTCTGGAAGACAAAGGACTTTGAACTTCTCAAAGCAAGAAGTTTACAGCAAACAACACTATCAAATTTTATACCTTGTTCAAGGACAAGGAATGTCAGAAAAAATAGCTCTATGATTTTTAATAGAAAAAGTAATGTTGAAGATTGGAGGGTGGTATTCCTGGAAGGAGTTGTTAGCAGGTAATTCTTGTGGCAGGCGAGACCCGGGGCCCAGTGCTACACCACGTGCATCTAAAGATGGCAACTGGTAGAGAGCAAATGGCGTCCTGATTATGCCTGGAGAAAAGCAGGAAGCATTTACAATTGGCAGTATGATAATCAGTTCAGCCACCTAGCGGGTGGACAGATATACTTTACATGTATGCTTGAGCTCCTAATCACTTGACCTTTAACAGGATTGGATAGACATGTCTGGTTACAATTGCTTATGCATGAGACTGCTTATGTATTGAGGGTGTTATCTGAATAAAAAAATCATCTACAACTTCCGTAGTTTTCAGCTTCTGTTATAGGCAGTGCCTATTTACTCCCTCTGGAGACAGAATGGTCCTCTAATCTCTTGCTCCCCTACTCTCCACATTCACTTTTAACTTCCTGCTTTTCCCTTAAAGTGACAAACTCCTACTAAACAAAACTGTCAACAACTCCCAAGCAAGCTTGATAGAAATGCCAAAATACAGAACACCCTCCTTGCAGGAAATCTGTTCAAACAGGTGATCCTACCCCTTTCTGTCCCTCCTCCCCACCTCATGAACTGGATCTTCAGATCTACACTACTGGTAGAATTTACTTTAAAATCCCCATGCATGTTTTAAACTACTTTTAGATGAACTATCACTGTTTTCATTTCAACTACTTTTAAATAGATCTTTAGAATTATTTTACTCCATCAGGAAGATGCCTGACTTAGACCAACATATGGTCTGAATTATATAAAAATATAGGAAGCACACAATGGGAAATACATAATGTCCACATCACCTAACAGGAGAATGAAAGAAAAGAGCATCAAAGGTGGAGTTGTCTGTGTGTGCATAAATATGTACATATACATACAAATTTATATATATGTATATATGTAATACAAAGGAATGCTTTCACTTTGGTTGGGGTATGAGAGATTGAATCCGGGGCACTTACCTACTGAACCACAACCCATTATTTTTCATTTTGAGACAGGGTCTCATTAAGGTTCTTAGGGTCTCACTACTTTTCTGAAGCTGGCTTTGAACTTATGATCCTCCTGCTTCAACACGCTGAGCCACTGGGATTATAGGTGAGTGCCACAGCACTGGGCAGAAGGTTTTAACTTTTTGATGTGGTTCTGTCAAAAGTTATTCATCAAAATATACTAATCTTTCAATGGACACATCAAGATGACCTAGTCAAGCAGTTCTTATTTTAAAAGAGCTGCTATTTAATCTTGCTCTGAATTCTCATCTCACTTTGCTCCTGCAACACTTCCACTAAAACCTTTATTTAACTAGTGTCTGTCCTCACATATTACCACCAAAAAGAGTGCCTTTTGTCACCAAGGATTTTTCTTTCTGTCTAATGCTACTTTCTCCTAGCATGATAAAGCAATATTCTTTTTTTCAGTTACCTAAATCTCCTTTGAGATTTCAGAATAATTAGTTTCCCATTCCATCCCTACCAAGACCTATGGTAGTGGAAGGTCCAAGGGATGCTTAAGAAAAGGACATCTCATCTACAACCATCCAGTTTCTGTTAAACCATGGCTTGTCAGATGTTGGAGAACACAGATGGTATTCTTTCTGTTAATGAATCACTGGACCACAAGGAGCTACATCTGAATCTGAGAGAGACAACTGCATGTCAACCAGACATACAATTCAAGTTGGGCACAGTAGCCAGATGGGTTTGGGGTTGTCATCTTTGGGGTAGGAAGGAGCATATCAAGAGCAGAATTAACATTGAATTTTGGTGGCTAGACAAAAAGCAGACACTGCTAGATACTCAGTAAAATGTTTTCTCCTCCTCTTACAATATCATATATCTTTTGGAATGGGGCTGCCCAAAGAAGAACTGTATTTTTCTAGTTCTCCTCTAAGCTATGTGTAAATTTATGACTATGTTATCACCATGGAACATAAGAAGAGCAAATGTGAGCAACTTCTACCTAACCTGTGAGGATTGTACTATTTTTAAAATATTAATAGCATACAACAAACATAAAAAATGTTCAACATCTCTAGTGATTAGAGAAATACAAATTAAAATGGCATCGAGAGTTCATCTCACTCCTGTCAGAATAATAATTGTCAAGAATACAAATAAGAATAAATGTTGGCAAGGATATGGTGAAAAATGTTCCCTCATACATTGCTGGGGGAACTGCAAACTGGTGCAACCACTCTGGAAAGCAATATGGAGATTCCTCAGAACACTTGGAATAGAACCACCATTTGACCCAGTTATCCCACTCCTAGGTTTATACACAAAGGATTTAAAATCAACATACTACGGTGACACAGCCACATCAATGTTTATAACAGCTCAATTCACAATAGCTAAACTATGGAACCAACATAGATGTTCTTCAATAGATGAATGGATAAGAAATGTGGTGTATATACACAATGGAATATTACTGAGCCATAAAGAAGAATTAAATTATGGCATTTGCAAATAAATGGACAGAAATGGAGACTATCATACTAAGTGAAATAAGCCAATCCCAGAAAACCAAAGGCTGAATATCCTCTCTGATATGCAGACGCTAACACAAAATAAGGTGGGGTAAGGAAGAAATAGAAGTATGTTAGATATAGGAGAATGAAGGAAACGGAGGGGAATGAGAAAAGAGAGTAACATGAATTGAACATAACTTTCCTATGTTCACATATGAATTCATGTCCAGTGTAACTCCACATCATGCACAAGCACAAGGATGGAAAGTTATACTCCATGTATGTATAATATGCCAAAATACATTCTAGTGTCATGTATAACTAAACAGAACAAATAAAATAGTAAATTAAAAAATAAAGAAAATATTAATAGTTGATAATTTCCCAAATGATAAGTGCAACTCTAAGTGGTGAGGGCCAAACACATGTGCAGGCTAGCCATTGAATTAAACAACAGTTTACCTTTACCTTATTAGCAAAAAACCTAAGGTGGAAAATTAACATGGAAAGGAGATATGGGACTCATAAAGAGGCATGATGAAAGAGAACGCAGGCACAACTCTAGTTTCATCTCCACAGGTGATGATATTAAGACGCACACATAATGTATACACATACACTTTTTGAAATGATAAGAATTAATATTTACATGGAAGTTTAGAAAAAAATTTTAATCACCATGTATCTTATTTGATTTATATAACTTTCATAGCAGGCAGTAGGAACAATCTAAACAGGCACATTTAAAACTTCAACTCATACATCATGTTCATAAACATTCCAAAACAAAGCACATGGGTTCTGTCCATTGAGAGACACAGAAAGTCACATGACTAAGGGTCTGGATGTACAATATTCCTATAGTGGAGAAGATGGAGAGTTGGGAATAGGAATACAATCTACCAAAGTTGGCTATGCATGAACTATAATTGAGTAGTAAAGCACACTCTATGATTCTGTTTGCTTTCAGAGACCACATCTATGGGTCATGTAAGTGAGGAAAACACTATGCCTGTGGACTTCACAAGGTAATGAGATTAACATGGAACCTCAACCATGAAGGATAACTCTGATCATTTGAGCCTTTACTGGTGAGATGCAGACAGCTGAGTGATATCCAGATTTATTTCCAGCTAAAATATTTTGGTCTTTTACAATACCATGGGAATTCAAATTTGTGTGTTCTTCCTTGTTAAAAAAAAAAAAAAAGGTGGTACTGGGGTTATGGCTCCCTTTTACAGCACTTGCCTAGCATGTGTGAGGCACTGGGTTCATTTCTCAGCACAGCATATAAATAAATGAATAAAATAAAGTTCTATTAACATCTAAAAATATTTTTTTAAAAAGTGGTCTATTTAGTGTTCTCAACAGTGTTATAGGACAACTACTATTGTCCTCACTATAAATTACTATGCATCATGGGCCTTTTGAAAGCACTCTCAAATTATTTATGCCCTCTGATATTGAAGATTATTTTACATGCCACTTTTGAGCATTTTTGGGTAACAAAATGAAAAACTTCCTTGGCCAAATGTTACAACTGTACCTCAGGAATACAAACATATGTGCAACAGGTATGTACATTTTTCAAACCGAAGACCGAGGTTTGTGAAGTTAGGGTATAAGATGGCTTTGGGTTCTTATCAACCCAGAGGATAAGGAAGGTCACAGAGTGTTCTTAGGATTTCAGTGTAGGCTGAATCAGGAGGAACATTTAGCTTTATGCAATTTTACTGCTGAGATAATGTGCTCCTTACATGAAAATCTGTCAGCAAAGTTAAACTCCAGCTGTAGTACACTCAAAGGCTTAAGGGACTAGCTAGGTAGATTGCATAAACATTTTCCTGCTGGACCAAAAAGAGTGAAATTGCTTGTAACCAATTTGAAAAAAAAAAGTATTAATTTAAAACAACAACAACAAAAAAAGCTGGGCACAATAGCACAAGCTTGTCATCATAACTACACAGGGGGCTAATTCAGGAGGATCACAGTTTGAGGCCAGCCTTGGCAACTTAGCCAGATTACGCACACCCCAAATAAAATAAAATAAAAAGGAATGGGGATGTAGCTCAGTAGTAGAGTGCTTGCCTAACACACATAAAACCTTGGGTTCAATTCCAGTACTTTAAACAAATGAAATGAGAAAACAAGAACTGCTCTGTCAAACAAAAGACACACAGACAAGTTTCAGTGCAAAGCTATCTACAATCTCTGAACTGTGTTCTCAATAAGTTTTTGATAATTTTTTTAGTGTGTGCCCTTACCTTTGGTGTTGAAAGGGAGTGACAATTCTCAGAGGTGACTGGGCAAAAGTTCTGTAAAGCACTTCCTGCTTTACTTAAATGCACAGTCTTGTTGATGTATCTTCTCAGGTTCTTGGACTCTCTATGTTTTACATTTATTATATAAATCTGATGCCTAAGATATATAGTTACATCAAAGTCAAGTGTAGTTTTTCCTTGCTTGGGATAAAGAAAACCCAAGTTGCTTTCAATTCAGTGTAGGGCACTGACCTAATCCTAACCTTAGCACAAAAGTTTATGAATGCAAGAAGAGGTCTGAAACATTTTCCCCTATGGTCACACCTTTTACTGAAGCTCCCTATCTGACTCACTAGATGCTGCCAACTAGTATCCTATTTTAACCCAGTAGACCAAGGACATAGTGGACAGCAAATATAACCTGTTCACTAACTGTGCTTCAATCATTCTGGTTTTGGTTGGGGTTGATGTTGAGATCTATCAAAGGCATGATTTGGTTACTGTTAATGTTACTTGATTGCTGTGTCAGAGGACATTCCCTTTTGTGGAGGAATAAAACAGAACTAATACAAGCATTATGTCTATATAACCTGAGCAATGAATGAAAAAGTAATTGATCTACACTTCATTCTGCCAGTTAATACTGACACACTAGAAAATATTGAACAGGTTTGCTAAACTTTCTGTGCCTTAGATTTCCCATTTATTAAATATTCTCTCTATTCCTCAAGATTATAAAAATCATAGGTCCTATATTTTTGAACTGCTCCAAAGGCCCCTCACTCAAGCATTTAACAGTACTTTCTCAGTGCTACCTTTGGGCCACTGTTCTAGGTTCAAATCCAATTCATCCTAAAGGTGAATTTATTATCTTCCTTCACTCAAACCAGCTTTTATGTCTTATAATCCCTCAGTGGTGGCACAAACATCCATATCCCAGGGTAGACACCTGTGGGAGTCTCCCTGGAATCTTTTTCTGTCACCTTTAACCATGTGCTTATCAATGGCAAATCCCTTCAAAGTCTTCACTATTTTTTTTTCTTTTAGCACTAGAAATTGAACACAGGGCCCCACATATGCTAGGTAATTGTTCTACCATTGAGCTACATAGCTTTTTAATTTACTTACCTTTTATTTCATTTTACAGTCATTTTTATTTTGAGACAGTCTCACTAAATTGCCCTGGGTTACCCTGAACTTGCCATCCTTGTATCTCAGCCTCCGAAGTGACTGGGATTACAGGTGTGCTCCATTGCACCCGCCTCTGTCACCAATTTTTAAATACATTTATTATCCCTTACAAATCTTATCTCAATGACTTTGCCTTTGTGATCCCTTTGACCTATACTTTCTTCCTCTTTTTTTGCAATGCTGGCTTCCCATCATTCAGACCTTAATTTGAATGTCATTTTTCTAGTGCTATCCTCTTCAACCCACTCTACTCATCTGCTACCAAGCCCTATTGTCAATATCATTATCTTCTTAGCACTATTATACCTGGTAATTTATTCATACTTTCTTTTCTTTTTATATTTATTCATCTCTAGAATCTGAATTCCACAAGTACAGGGACCTTATCTATTGTGTTCACCTGTATTCTAGACACTGGGGATATGACCAACTTTATTATCACTCTATTGTATTTATCTCGCAAATATCCAACCCTGTTAAGAGTCAATTCTCTAACTCTTCCCCACCTGCAGCCAACACACACCATGCTGCCTGGTCTCCTGACCATCAACTTCAAGTGGCCCTCACTGCTGCTTGCAATGGTACCATATTCCTCCTGTCCATTCACTCTCCACTTCCTTAGACATCTATTTCACAACTTTCTGTCCTCAAACTCCCAACACCCCTCCCACACAAGCTCACCAGATGTCATTCTTATTTCATTTATACAGTAGAGTCAGGAGAGATCAGGTGCTGTCACCACCAAATTTGTTTTCATACTGTGCCTTCTGTTGTCTATGCCAACCCCTCTACTTGTGCATTAGATTCCACCTCCTCTCACTCAAGAACATTACCCTGGTATCGTTAGATTTTACCTCCACTGGATTATTCCCATCAGCATTCAATATGCTCTAACATCACCATCTTAAAACGGAATAAACTGCCCTTGACCTGGTAGTTACTGCTGCCAATTTTGTTTCCCTTTACAGCAAAACTCTTCAAAATGTTAAAGTTAAAAATAATCAGCATCCTTTTGTTTGAGTGGCGGGTGGTTGATATCATTACTTTAGCAGATAAATTTAGTGCATGAGAATCTGGATGGGAGGAAATAAGTCAAACAGAGGACGGGAAGCAAAAAAACACTCAGTAGCAGTATCATAGAACAGGATCTTCCAGAGAAGCCACCAAATGATATAAATCATAAGGTTTTGAGAAAACACCCAAATAGGAGAGTAAAACAGGGACTTAGGATGCCTTTGATAAAAAGCCCTATCTCTACTCTTGGACTTGCTGATGCCCAATGGGTAACTAAAAGTAGGATAAAGTTTGGCATCTGTGACTTCATTTAGTATTTCTCACTTTTTTTACCTTATTAAAATTTGGGTCAGATTCCTGCTCAACTCTGGATCATATGATAGTTCTACTTCTAGTTGTTGTTTTGTGGAGACCCATAGCATTTTCATAATGGCTATACTACTTTATATAAACATAAGTATATTAATTATTTAAGGAGTATTCATCTAAAGTTGATCATGTGCTTTGTTCAAGGCTGAAGACATCAAGGTCAGGACAACTGAGGCATTTTCCACAAACTGCCTGCTATTACTGTGTCCCCTTCCAGAGCCCTGGAGTAGTGCCTAGAAGTCTTCAGTCATGACCCTGCATTTTCCACAGTAAGTCTTGCAGGCAGATCAACCATGAAGAGATTGCCCTCCCTCAGCAGGAGCAGTATAGTCCCATAGGAACTAAATTGTCCCTCATTCCAGGATCATAGATCTAATAGATAAATAATCCTGAAGCAAGAGGAAATTGTCCCTGGAACTGCTGCAATTTCCTCAAAACCAGTAAGACTTGGTGTGATCATAACTCAAGAAAATGATAAACCACACCACAGTTTGACCACGCCTGTTTATTACACATACCTCTCGTCTCTGGCCTCAGTTCTTTCTCTATTTAAGCCAAAGCTCACATCAAACCTGAAAGACAGGACTGAGACATTTGACATCACTTGTCTTTCCATTACAACTACACTGATTAGATTCTTTCTTTCTTTTCCCCATTATTTTTTCCATTTTATTTTTGGGACATTTCAGATTTGTTAGGACACCCAGAGTTAGGCCTCTGGTGTAGAACTTAGGTAACAGGAAAGGCGCTGCACAAAATCAATGTGGCCCTATGCTGTGACACAATTTTTCTGTCTCAGCATTGATCTTAGCATTGATTACTACCAGATTTTTATTATTTTTTTCTTTTCAAATATATGCTCCATGAGATTAGTAGCCTCTATCTCTAGTATCATAAGGAGTGCTTGGCACATACACAAGGTGGCTCGATCAGTATTCATGAAGACTCAAGTCACAAAATTAGCTTCATAAAACTGTACTTTGTTGGAGTTTTTATGAAAAAAAAAGCAACCTAAATTGAACTCCTTTGTAGTTAACAATGAATTTATTGAAGGGGGGTGCTCTTCTAAAATGAAAGCACCAAGATTAATTTACATGGAAATAATATTCTTATCATGATAGAAAAAATACAGTTTCTGAAAGTAGGTCCAAATCTTCATCATGTGAGCTTTGGACCAGACTTTCTTAACAATACTCCCAAAGTACAAGAAATAAAAACAAGAATCAGTAAATGGGATGAATTCAAACTAAAAAAGCTTTTTCTCAGCAAAGTAAACAATAAATAATGTGAAGAGAGAGTCTACAGAGTGACAGAAAATTTTTACCATACACACTTCAGATAGATCACTAATCTCCAGAATTTATAAGAAACTCAAAAAACTTAACACCAAAAAAAAAAAAAATTAACCCAATCAATAAATGGGCTAAGGAACTGAGCAGACACTTTACAGAAGAAGTTAAACAACCAATCAACAAATACATGAAAAAAATGTTCAAAATCTCTAGCAGTTAGAGAAATGCAAATCAAAAATACTTAAAGATTCATCTCACTCCAATCAGAATGGCAATTATCAAGAATACAAGCAAGAACATATGTTGGTGAGATTTTAGGGGGAAAAGGTACATTCATACATTGATGGTGGGTTTGAAAATTGGTGTAGCCACTCTGGAAAGCAGTATAGAGATTCCTTCAAAAACTTGGAATGGAACCACCATTTGACCCAGTTATCCCACTCCTTGACTATACCAAAGGTCGTAAAATCAGCATACTACAGTGACACAGCCATGACAAGGTTTATAGCAGTTCAATTCACAATAGCTAGATTGTGGAACCAACCTAGATGTCCTTCAACAGATAAATGAATAAAGAAATTGTGGTATATATAAACAATGGAATATTATTCAGTCATAAAGATGAATAAAATTATGGCATTTGTAGGTAAATGGATGAAGTTGGAGAATATCATGCTAAATGAGATAAGTCAATACCAAAAAACCAAAGGCCAAGTGTTTTCTCTGATAAGTGGATGTTGATACATGGAGGGGGTAGGAAAATGGAGGAACTTTGGATTGTGTAGAGAGAACTGGAGGGATGGAGGGGGCAGGAGAAAGGAAAGATGATGGAATGAGACAAATCATTACCCTATGTACATGTATGATTACACGGAAGGTGTGAATCTACATGGTATAGAAACAGCAATGAAAAGTTGTACTCCATTTGGTACAAAGAATCAAAATGCATTCTGCTGTCATGTATAAGTAAACAGAACAAACAATAAAACCAGAAAATAATACAGTTTGCGGTCCCTGTTTGGCCAATTACCATTCAAAGTCATAGTAAATAGGACCTATATATAGGTTGTTGTATTAAATGAGAAAATATGTGAAAACTCCTTAGGTAGCACCTAGAACTACATAAATAAATGCAGCTATTTTGTTATTATCATAATATTTGTATTAGTGGTATGCTTCATCATAAAATAACTCAAAACTGATGTTGAGTTACCCTTAAGTTAACACATTGGTTAATTTCCCACTGGTTTCCTTGAAACATCCTTGGTGGCATAACATCTTTGGTAATTTCAATTCACTACATTCATAGGCTTTCACCTGGCCTACAGCTAACAGGGAAAAGGTCAGGAGATTTCAGAGTCTAAACTAATTTTTCACTAAAGTCAACAGAATCGAGCATGCTCCTGAGAACAGAGTAGCCATTCCAGCACTCTACCCAAGAATTCCCGGACTAAACTTGAGGCTGACTCGCAGCTTCAGCTCCGAGGTGTCCTCAGCGTGCACCCCCTGGTGGCTGTGCGGCGCCGGCTCGGTCCTCCCTGGCGCACTGGAAAGACCAAGTACGCAGGACCTGTGGGCGGAACCTCTGGGGCCAGATGGAGGGCGACGTGCTGGCTTCTTACTAGCTCTACAAGCGAAGTGCAGACACGAGGCAGTGTGGACGTGGGTGGAGGAGCAGGATTTAAGGTGAAAGACCGCTCAGACCCACCTACTCCTTGGCACTGGCCTTTTGCCAGTGGGATCATGAGGACAGCTTTCCCGTGGTCCCATGGACGGTGGTGGGTGGGAGCGGAAGATGCCAAGCCCCAGCTGCGCGCATGGGGGATGGAGCTGGGCGTAGGCCCCATCCAGGTGGCCAGGCCGGTGGGAGGGGAAACTTGCAAAGTTGCGCTGGAAGCATAGGTCTCAGAACAGAGACTGCATCCTGGCGCCCCAGACTGTGTGATTGCCCTTCAGGTTCCAGTGGTTTGGAGGCCTGGCCTGCGCGATTGCTTAGGTAAAACTCTGATAACACATGTCCCACTTTTGATTTCTTCTTCATTGACTGTGCAGGCGCAGTTGATGATTTGCCACTGGTTAATCACCGTCAAAGCTGTATTTTGACGAATGCAAACAAGCAAAAGTTTGTAGGCTTCTTACTGCACGTGTTGTCGATTTCAGGTCCACCTGCCCTCCTCTTAGTCTTCTAAGTCTGGAGAGTGCAGGGAGCGAACTGTAGCGCCCACCCTCCATTCAGCCTGTCCCAACCTCCTTGTCCTTATTTATCAGACCTGGAACATGGTGGTGCCTTAGTGGAATGATAGAATTGTGCTCAATAATAATATAGCCATTTACTCATCATTTTTTATTGAAATGCTAGTGAAAGCATGCTATTGGTTGTTGGGTACAGGGAGACAACAAAGTCAAGATGGGGCCTGTCCACCGAGTTTCTAGATTAGTAAACAATGCTTTTCAAAGTATGACAGCAAGTGTTCCTTCAGCTCTACTTATGTACTAAATACCACAGGAGTGTGAAGTTTTGTTGTTCTCTGAAGGAAATCAAAGTTGCAGTTCTGTGTTTTGTTTAGAAGAGTGATGGATGTCAATGTATGGAGAAGGTGCATGTCTGAAGAGTAGGAGTCTGGCAGAGTGTTTATCCAATCTAAGTATGAATTTTTGGACTGCCCTTTGTATGTTCAGCATATCTTGACTAAAGTGTAAGTGGCTAAGTGTTTGCCTATCAACAGTGTGTGCACGTTGATATCCAACTACAGAGAAACCTACATGTGGATATGAGTTAGTGAAAATGAGTAGACAAGAGATTTGAAGATGGGTAGGATGAGATAGAATGAGTAAAAACAGAAGAATATAGGAAAATTAGTGGGGATATTTATCAACTGGTGTTTATAAACTGATAGTGTAGGGAAAGAAACAGAAAGTAGAAGTAGCCCAAGGCATAATTATTGACAATTGTAACTTGTAATTCCTATTTGACAAGATAAATTAATATTTTTGTAAGTTATTCATTGTGAGTTATTTTTTTTATATTCCTAATTCCAAAAGTAGTTACTGTTCTTTGTAAAACATTTGAGGAAATAGCCTATGCTTTTGGTTGTGCCACTGCTTTCAGGTTGGTTCCTGGATTGCTGGTCATGGAGGTTGATGCTACCTTAATGAGCCAGTTCTATGGTAGTTATTCAGTAGTTGTACCAGTAAGCTAAACCTGGAGGCTACTCTTCTAGCCCTTCCAACAATTTTATGGTGACCTAATTCCCTACATTAAATTCTTTTCTTCCTAACTTTCTTGGATTTTTTTTTTATTTTTGTAGTTGTCTCAAGTATTTAATACTGTTACCTTTGTGGATATAGTTTCATATTTTAATTAAATGTCTTTTATGATAATTTCAGATTCACATTCTGTTTAAAAAATGTAATAGAGATCCCATGTAATCTTTCTCAGTTTCTCCAATGTTAATATCTTGCAAAACTATTTAGAATATTATAGCCCAGACATTTACTTGATATAGTCAAGAGCCAGACCATTTCTGTTACTGGAGTCCTAGAACAGAGCCCTAACTCTGGAGATTGAACAGATCAGGTGTGGCCACTCTTCCAAAAAACAAAAAAGGAAATTATAAAATACATGCCAGGGCCTCTGTCCTTTTTAAGATCCTGCAACATGCATATATTGGATCCTTTTGTTGATGTAGGATAGAAGAGGCTGGACACCTGAGGAGTTTTTAGGAAGCAGGTTCATTGACTGCAGGGTCCAGGGTGGATCTTGCCTAAGAATTCTTCCTCTGAACAAAGATTTGGAAAATTTTTGAACTTTATATCCAGTGGGAGGAGGGAGTTGGAGGTTTTACATGACTATTGCTTTCTGATCTATCCCCTAGACCAGGTTTCATAAGTTTTTATCAAGAAAACAGAGATAATATCTTTTTGTACATAAACTTACAGACTCTGTCACACCTTTTGTGCAAACCTTGCATTTACAAGAAAGAGGAAGCTTCAAACCCCAAGACATCCTGTTGATCTGACAAGAGGAGAAGCATAATTATGGCAAGGGTCTTTTGGGTGGGAGTACTTAGTCTGCTTCACTATAGTCACCTCCTAATCACAACCAGTAAAGGTTTCCCTTTCCTAAAGGTGAATGTGATTAGATTGGGTAGTCCAGGATAATTCAGTACAATCTTCCCATCTCAAGACCCTGAACCTTAGTTGTGTCTGTGGAGTCTTTTTTGCCAAATAAAGTAACATACTGATTTTGGGGTCTACACATGAACTCTTTGAAGGCCACTCTTTATCTACCACTCCTACCTTTTGCTTTTGAACTATTTATAGATAGATATGTGCTCATACATTTCCATTCTCTTCTCTGCTTCTCTGTTGAAGCATACAGTCCTGTTTTTATTTTGTCCTTTAGCATGTTTCACTCCACAGCCCAGTAGTGCTAGGTTATGGGAAGGCCAGAGAAGGTGCTTAAAGACAGCTTGGGAGACATGATTCATTGGGGAAAGCTTATAGCAGATCAGTGGCAGCTGCAGGAAGAGTTCCATGGCAACAGACAGACTGAGAGCATCTGTATCTCTTAAGGTGCTTCTCCAAGCAGTACCTCTCTTTCTGTGGTATTTTGCCTAGTGGCACTGGCCAAATGAGTGGCATGTATCCTTTCCCCAGTGTCCTCAGTTTGCTGCACATCCCCATTCAGGGAGGCTTATGTGTAAGACTGAAGAAGCAGCAACATCAACATTACTTTGCTTATATGACCAGCATTCCAAGGAGCAACTGACCCAGTGTACATGCAAGAAAGTAGATTTTTACACATAACACTACTTGCCCTAGTCCCAGTGTACATGAGAGAAATCCAGTGTCTTTTAAGATAATATGTATCTGAATTTTCCAGATCAGGCTTGCTCTCATTGTTTCCTTAATTTTGGTAGGTTTTTGGGAATAGAAAGAGAGCATTCAGGGTCATGGTGTTTTACTGTTCCTCTTTTCCTTAGTAACAACACAGCACAAATGGAAAATTCAGATGGGTGCCATTAATCAAGCATGTGAACTATCCATATATTGTTTGTAAAGTTGCATCATTACCGGGGGTGCTTCATTTCCAGGAAAGGTTAATGGCATGAGCTGGGTATTAGAGGTCAAATCCCAAGCTGAGTTACTCATCTATCAAGTGGATTATATAACAGTGACAGGCTATTTTAGGGCTTTGATTGTTGACCCAAATGTGCACATAAAGTAATTTGGAAATCAGCTAATGTTTTTATACATAGAATTTCCCAGTAAAAGATATGGGTAATAAAGTTTGACATTAAGGGAATGTAAGCCATGTTCTTCATTCAGAGCATTGGAGCCCACATATATGTCTAATCTCTGGTTTTGCTGTATTTTTTATTTCTAGAAATCCATCTACACCCTTATCAACTGGAGGGAGTCAACTGACTGGTCCAACACTTCCACTGTCAGAATGGCTGCATCCTTGAAAATGAGATGGGTCTTGGTAATACCTGCCAGGTATGTAAGTGTGGAACAAGCACTGTTCACCTCCACCTAAATGCCTACTCACATTTCATTACCATCTTAGCTGTTAGCTACAAGATCTCTTTTTATACTAGAATGTGAAATACCTCACTTTTATTAAGAGATCACAAACTTGGAGTTGATTTTTCCAGTTGTGGGGTGGTTAAAAATCATGTCATTACCCTTATTTTATCTGAGCTTCATCATGTATTTATGAGAAGAGTTAATTACTTGAGTTAGAAGTGCAGTTAATGGGCCCAGCCTTAGGACTTCTCTCTGTGTTAAGTATGTATACTTGCCCAAGGATCAAATTGAATCTGGCCTCCTTAATAACACTTAAAGAAGTTAACCATATTGCTTCTAATTTTAATCTCCCTTCCTCGGTGGGGGTGAAAATAAGCAAGGGTCTCATCATCTATTCAGAAGTTCACCATTCCCTCCAAAGCTTACCTTACATATATAAAGTTTGAGCTGGAGCAGTGCTGCATGTAGGCTAGTCTGATGATATGTTGAAGGCTACTTTATTTAGTCCAGGTGTGCTCACAATCATGGCATTATTCAGAACACCATATGACCTCTCAGTAGGGTCCCCTGAGATTCATCACTGATCTCTCTGAGCTTTATTGGGCAAAGAAAATATTCCTGGTTTATTCCTGCACTGAGAATTATGAAAGTACAATAAAACTCAGTTTCCTGGAGATGAGGTGTCCTTCCTATAATCTCTTTTGTCTCAGCCATTGAAATTGTCTTACTGACTTCATTGAGAGCCAGAAATTCCACTTGTCCTTTGACTTTCCAGCTGTAATTTAAATTTTTTAAATATATACCAACTCCCAATCTGTTTTGGAAGAAATTTGTTTTGAATTTTTGCATCTACATTATGAAAAATATTGGTTTGCAGTTTTCCTTTCTTATAATAATTTTGTCTGGTTTTAGTATTTTGGTACATCTGACCTCATAGAATAATTTGAAAAGTGTTTCTCTTAAATTTTCAGGAAGAGTTTATGTAGAATTATTGTTTATTTTTTAGATGTTTGATAGAATACACTAATGACTCCAAATTAATTTTGTAGACACATCTGATTTTTGGTAATAAAAGAAACTTTTTTCTAAATTGTATCCTCAGGAAATGCTAAACAGAATGATTTTAATCCAATTAACTAACTTATTAGAGTATTGCTCTGGGCACCGTTTGGGCTGGGATAGTTAAATAAGAAAATTATTTCCTTTATGAAAATAATAAGATCATGTCAAAAAAGTGAACTGCCACTCTATCATCACAGCATTCTAACCACCTGAAAGCAGCAAGGTATGTTTTATATCAATGAAATTATAGTGCCCATATAGCTCATATGGTTTCTATTTGGTAATGTATCACTGTCACTTTAATGTTGCATTTTATTATATCATGATCATTTTCAACTGGCTGCATGAAATGCCATAAAGAGAATTTATAATTTACTTAAATGTTCTATTGAGAGGAGTCATGAGTCCCCCATTTTTTGGGGTTACTTAAGTAAATTTTGATATGAACATCTTTGAGCATATAGTTTTCACAAGATTTTGAATTTGAGCCTTAAGGGCCTATTTTGAGATCTATGGTTTCTTTGTTCAATTTTTGTCTGGAAGATCTGTCCAGTGGTGAGAGAGGCCTGTTAAAATCACCTAGTATTATTGTGTTATGGTCTATTTGGTTTCTGAAATTGAGAAGGATTTGTTTGACATAGATGGATGAGCCACTGTTTGGGGCATAGATGTTTATGATTGTTATATCTTGCTGATTTATGCTTCCCTTAAGCACTATGAAATGACCTTCTTTAACCCTTCTGACTAACTTTGGCTTGAAGTCCACATTATCTGAAATGAGGATGGATACTCCAGCTTTTTTGCTGAATCCATGTGCATGGTATGTTTTTCCCCATCCTTTCGCCTTTAGTCTATGGGTATCGTTTTCTATGAGGTGAGTCTCTTGCAGGCAACATATTGTTGTATCTTTCTTTTTAATCCACACTGCCAGTCTATGTCTTTTGATTGATGAATTCAGGCCATTAACATTCAGGGTTATTATAGACATATGATTTGGTTTCCCGGTCATTTGGTTCATTTTTTAAATTTTATTTATTTATTTGTTTGACACAACTTGTTTCCTCCATTATTTGACAATTCCTTTAGGATAATTCCTCCCTTTGATGATTTGCTTCTTTGTTTTTCATCTCTTCCTCATGCAATATTTTGCTGAGAATGTTCTGTAATGCTGGCTTTCTTTTTGTACATTCTTTTAGCTTTTGTTTATCATGGAAGGATTTTATTTCGTCGTCAAATTTGAAGGTAAGTTTTGCTGGGTATAAGATTCTTGGTTGGCATCCATTTTCTTTCAGGGCTTGAAAAATGTTGTTCCAGGCCCTTCTAGCTTTTAGGGTCTGAATTGAAAAATCTGCTGATGTTCGTATTCGTTTCCCCCTGAATGTAATTTGGTTCTTTTCTCTCACAGCCTTTAAAATTCTGTCTTTATTTTGTATGTTCGGTATTTTCATTATAATGTGCCTTGGTGTGGGTCTGTTGTAATTTTGTGTATTTGGAGTCCTATAAGACTCTTCAACTTGATTTTCCATTTCATTCTTCAGATTTGGGAAATTTTCTGATATTATTTCATTGAATATGTTGTTCATTCCTTTGGCTTGTTTCTCTAGGCCTTCCTCAATCCCAATAATTCTTAAATTTGGCCTTTTCATGATATCCCATAGTTCTTGTAGATTCTGTTCATGATTTCTTACCATCTTCTCTGTTTGTTCAACTTTGTTTTCAAGGTTAAATATTTTGTCTTCAATGTCTGAGGTTCTGTCTTCCAGGTGTTCTATCCTATTGGATATGCTTTCTATGGAGTTCTTAATTTGGTTTATTGTTTCCTTCATGTCAAGGATTTCTGTTTGGTTTTTTTTTCAATATCTCTAACTCTTTATTGAAAAGATCTTTTGTTTCCTGTATTTGCTCTTTTAACTGTCGATTGGTGCGATCAATCAATGCTTGCATTTGCTCTTTCATCTCATCATTCAGTGCGTGCATTTGCTCTTTCATCTCATCGTTTGCTTCTCTGATCATTTTAATTATGTACATTCTGAACTCCTTTTCTGTCATTTCTTCTGCCATGCTGTCACTGGGTTTTATTGATGTAACATCTAGATTTTTTTGCAGCATTTTCTTTCCTTGTTTTCTCATATTGTTCAGGTATCAGAGGACCGCTGAGATATTGCAGCTTTCCTCTATTGACTTACAATGTCCCTGAAGATTTCTATATATATACCCCCTTAGCCTTCAGTATCCTGAAGTCTTGGAGGAAGTTGATAATGCGGTGCTCCACAAGGAAGCTGCCTCTCTAGGAGTGGTGGCCTTCAGGTGGGGTATAATCCCTGCTAGTGGGCAGAGGTGCCTCCACTTGTTGACCAGTGGTCATCCAAAGGGGACCTAGGCTGTGGGCTGAGGCAAGGCCTGTTTGGGCCTGAGTCTCTGGTTTTACCGTCCTTGTGGGGAAACCTCACCCAGCAGGGAAGACTCACCCGGTGGGGAGGTCTCGCTGGTCAGTTCCCTCCTAGAGGTTCCCCTCAATTTACAGCTACCGCCTGGGCTGGGCTGCCTTCCTCTGCAAAGTTCCCAGGGGCCCGGCCCTACCTCCTGGGCCTGGGAGCCTCACCCTTTGCAGATGACTCTCCTTAGGCTGCCCTTCCTCAGAGAATCTGCCCACAGGCCTGGAACCTTCGCTCCGCCCTAAGCCTGTCTCTGTGCGGCTCTTCCACCAAGAAGCCTCCTAGATCCTGGGACCCTGCTTTGCACCTAATCGCCTGGCTATGCAGCCCCTCCTCTGAGCAGCCACCTGGGGCCCTGTACAATCGCTCTGAATCCCAGAGACCCGCCACACACCTCTTCCTCCAGACAGCCGCCCAGTATTCCGGTGGGGTCACTAGGAGTCCAAGAAACTCACTGCGTGCCTCCACCTCCACCAACCACCCGTAGCCCTGGGCAATCAATCACTCCGAGTCGAAGTGACCCTCCCCGTTCCTCCTCCTTCTCCAGATAACCCCCGGGGTATTCAGGAGCGGTCGCTCTGTGTGGCTCTGAGTCCACGTGACCCGCAGTACGGGTCCTCTGGGCAACTGCCCGGAGCTCTGATGCGGCCACTCAAGACCAAGCGTCCCACCACGCTTCTCCTCCAGGCAGCCCCCCTGTGTTCAGAAGCTGTCACTTTAAGTCCAAACAACTCACCACTTGCCTTCTCCTCTGAGCAGCCGCCTGGAGCGCTAATGCAGTCACTGCGAGTCCATACGACCCGCCACCCTCCTCCTCCTCCTCCTCCTACTCCTCTGGGCAGGCCCCGGGGTTCAGAAGTGGTCTGAGCCAAACAGCTCACCACGCCGCCCCTTCTCTGGCAACCGCCTGTAGCTCTGGTGTAGTCACCCCGAATCCAAGCGGCCGCGCTCCTCTTCCTCCTCCTCGTCCTCAGGGCAGGCCCCGGGGTTCAGAAGCGTCGTTCTGAGTCCAAACAGCTCGCCGCGCAGCTTCTCCTCTGGCAACTGCCTGTAGCTCTGGTGCAGTCACTCCAAATCCAAGTGGCCACGCTCCTCCTTCTCCTCCTCAGGGCAGGCCCCGGTGTCCTGAGTCCACACAGCTCTCCTCGCCACTCTTCCCCTGGGCAGCCGCCGGAGCCCCAGTGGTTGCTCCAAGTCCCAGCGCTGTGCCAAGCGGCCTCCTTTACGGCGCTCTCAGCTGTCCGAGTTCACTGCTCCAGTGGGGGGAGGGGTGTCTCGCCGACAGTTCTACTTCACAAAGTTTCCTGCGTTCCGGGACCACCGTCCCATCCGGGATGCCTCCCCAGAGGGTGAGAGTCACCCGGCTTCTTTGAGTTGGTCCCAAGCGTCTCAATATCTCCTCTTTTGAATCCTGAGTCCTGGAGCAACGTGAAATGCAGCCACCCTCTAGGCCGCCATCTTGAAACCCCTGTTATTGATATATGATTTGTATTCCCAGTCATTTGGTTCATTTTTAAATTTTATTTATTTATTTATTTATTTATTTATTTGACACAACTTGGTTCCTCCTTTATTTGACAATTCCTTTAGGATAATTCATCCCTTTGCTGATTTGCTTCCTTGTTTTTCATCTCTTCCTCATGGAATATTTTGCTGAGAATGTTCTGTAATGCTGGCTTTCTTTTTGTAAATTCTTGTAGCTTTTGTTTGTCATGGAAGAATTTTATTTCATCATCAAATTTGAAGGTAAGTTTTGCTGGGTATAAGATTCTTGGTTGGCATCCATTTTCTTTCAGGGCTTGAAAAATGTTGTTCCAGGCCCTTCTAGCTTTTAGGGTCTGGATTGAAAAATCTGTTGATATTTGTATTGGTTTCCCCTGAATGTAATTTGGTTCTTTTCTCTCACAGCCTTTAAAATTCTGTCTTTTTTTTTGTATGTTAGTTATTTTAATTATAATGTGCCTTGGTGTGGGTCTGTTGTAATTTTGTGCATTAGGAGTCCTATAAGCCACTTGAACTTGATTTTCCATCTCACTCTTTATATTTGGGAAATTTTCTGATATTATTTCATTGAATAGATTGTTCATTCCTTTGGTTTGTTTCTCTAAGCCTTCAATCCCAATAATTCTTAAATTTGTCCTTTTCATGATATCCCATAATTCTTCTAGATTCTAATCATGATTTCTTACCATCTTCTCTGTTTGTTCAACTTTGTTTTCAAGATTAAATATTTTGTCTTCAATGTTTGAGGTTCTGTCTTCCAATGTTCTACCCTTTTGGATATGCTTTCAATGTAGTTTTTAATTTGGTTTATTGTTTCCTTCATTTCAAGGATTTCTGTTTGTTTTTTTTTTTTCAATATCTCTACACTCTTTCTTGAAATGATCTTTTGCTTTCTTTTTTTGCTCTTTTAACAGTCGATTGGTGCGATCATTCAATGCCTGCATTTGGTCTTTCATCTCATCATTCAGTGCCTGTGTTTGCTCTTTCATCTCATCATTTGCTTCCCTGATCATTTTAATTATGTATATTCTGAACTCCTTTTCTATCATTTCTTCTGCCATGCTGTCATTGGGTTTTATTGATGTAACATCTAGATTTGTTTGGGGCATTTTCTTTCCTTGTTTTCTCATATTGTTCAGGTATCAGTGGACCGCTGAGATATTGCAGACTTCCTCTATTGACTTATAATGTCCCTGAAGATTTCTAGTATATCCCCCCCTTAGCCTTCAGTAGGCTGAAGTCTTGGAGGAAGTTGATAGCACGGTGCTCCACAAGTAAGCTGTCTCTCTAGGGGTGGTAGCCTTCAGGTGGGGTATATTCCCTGCTAGTGGGCAGAGGTACCTCCACTTGTTGACCAATGGTCATCCAAAGGGAAACTAGGCTGTGGGCTGAGGCAAAGCCTGTTTGGGCCCGTTTCTCTGGTTTTACTGTCCTTGTGGGAAAACTTCATCCAGCAGGGAAGTCTCACCCGGTGGGAAGGTCTCGCCTGTCAGTTCCCCTCCTAGAGGTTCCCCTCAATCCACAACTACCCCCTGGTATGGGCAGCCTTCCTCTGCAATATTCCCAGGGGCCCGGACCTACCTCCTGGGCCTGGGAGCCTCACCCTTCACAGATGTGTCTCCTTAGGCTGCCTCTCCTCAGAGAATCTGCTCAAAGTCCTGGAAACTTTGCTCTGCCCCTGAGCTTATCTCTGTGCAGTTCTTCCACCTAGAAGCCTCCTAGGTCCTGGGACCTTGCTCTGCACCTAATCACCTTGCTATGCGGCCCCTCCTCTGAGCAGCCACCTGGAACCCCGTACAATCGCTCTGAGTCCCAGCAACCTGCGCACGCCTCTTCTTCCGGACAGCTGCCCGGTATTCTGGTGTGGTCACTAGGAGTCCAAGCAACTCACTGCGTGCCTCCTTCTCCCACCAACCGCCTGCAGCCCTGGGCTGTCACTGTGAGTCCAAGTGACCTGCCCCATTTCTCCTCCTCCTCTGGCCAGCCCCCCAGTATTCAGGAGTGGTCGCTTCGAGTCCAAACAACTCACCACTCGCTCCTCCTCTGAGCAGCTGCCTGGAGCTCTGATGCAGTCACTCCTAGTCCAAGCGACCCGCCAAAGTCCTCCTTGCAGCCCCCCCCGGTGTTCAGAATTGGTTGCTCTGTGTCCATACAGCTCTCTGAGCAGCTCCTCCTCTGGGCTGCTGCCCAGAACCCAGTGGTTGCTCCGAGTCCAAGCACTGTGCTGATTGGATTCCTCTACAATGCTCCCCGTTGTCCAAGTTCACTGCTCCAGCAGGGGGAGGGGTGTCTCGCCAGGCAGCTCTGCTTCAGAAAGTTCCCTGTGTTCCAGGGCTACCACTTCATCTGGGATGCCTCCCCAATGGTAGAGACTCACCCGGCTGCTTTGAGTTGGTCCCAAGTATCTCAATATCTCCTCTTTTGAATTTTGAGTCCTGGAGCAACATGAAATGCAGCCACCGTCTAGTCCGCCATGTTGAAAACCCAGTATAGTTTTAATTTGCATTTCCCTCATTACTAGAGATGTTGACCATTTTTTCATATTTTTTGACCATTTGTATTTCTTCTGTGAGGTGCCAGTTTGGTTCCTTTGCCCATTTATCCATTGAGTTTTTGGGGATTTTTGGTATTAAGCTATTTGAGTTCTTTGTATATCCTTGAGATTAATGCTCTGAGGTGTAGATGTTGAAGATTTTCTACCTTTCTGAGAGCTCTTTTGATTGTTTCTTTGCTGTGAAGAAGCTTCTTATTTGATTCCATCCCATTTATTGATTCTTGATTTTACTTTTGCTTTAGGAGTCTTATGGAGGATGTCAGTTCCTGAGCTGACATGAGAGGGTTGGGCCTACTTTTTCTTCTAATAGGGGCAGGGTTTTTAGTCTAATACCTAGATCAACAAGACCTTTTCTTGGGCAGCCTCTGATATTGTGAGAAAACCAAACATAATAGCAAAAGAATGTCACATGACTAGATGGCCATTTGAACAGAGGTGCATGGAGGAGAGTTAAGCCTCAGAATAGAGAGAAGACAGATGACTTTGAAGTTTCTTTCTAAAAAAGAAATTCTTTGATCCCATAATTATTATAATAAAATTTGTTATTATTACTAGTATTTAATTAAAACTATTCAGTGTTTTCATTGGAATTATAGCTTACTGTTTACTAGTGAGATTCTCATGATGTCAGAGAGAAAAAAATATAGTGCTATATAGTTAATAGGTAAAAAACATCTTTCCAAATGTCTGACATTTCTTAATTCCTTACAGTCTATGCAGTAGGTCATGTACTATTTAAGAGCACTGGATCACCAATTGCAAGTAACCCATGGTTGGCTTAATTCTAGTCATAGTAAATGGATATTTTAATTAGATCAATTAAGTAAGAGGAGAAAAATTCATTAACATAGGCCAAAGTATCTTAGTATGCTTGAAGCAAATGGGAATCTTATTCCATGCCCAAGTAACTTGTGAAGAAAAATTGGAAAAATTAGTATTTGGAAGAATCTGCATTATGGGTATGAGAGTACACGATCCGAAGGAAAATGTACAAAAATTTCAGCTACTTATGGTGGCAGAAGCTTAGCACACCTTCTTCCAACTTTTGCAAAGAAGAAATCTTTGGAAGAACCCCCATGACTTTACCAAACTTCCAACATGAATCCTGAGTTTTTTTTTTTTTCTAGCCATGACTTATCTGTCTACCTACCAAATTTTTGTCTTTCTCATCCCTGAATTTTATCTTCACTAGTTCATCTTTGACCTAGTCATCTTTCTCCTAGTCTTTCAAGACTGCCCAGATCAGTCTGTCCTCTTCTTTGTTCTGTCTCTTCTTTGTTCTTACCTCTACTAAATCCCATTTTCCTTCTTCCTTCATTCTCTGGAATTATTGCCCTCTTGTCAAGGAAAATATTTCACCCTTTTCTATAACACTGAGGCCACATTTTTGCCATGAATGAAATCAAGTTTCTTTGTTCTTTGCCTGTTTTTTCCAGTCTCACAAGGGTTCTATCATTCAGCAACTTTCTTTCCTTGAAAACCATATCAAGTTATACACATTCTTTGTATTACTAGAAGGTATAATGTCATAGGGTGACATTTAGGTTCCACCACAGATTGGTATAAATTGATTTTTCAGATTCATTTTTTATTAGTCTTTACCACACATCAAGACTTCTAGAAGCACTGGATGACTTACTCACTAACCAACAATATAGCAGATATGCTTGTACCCAGAGCTTTTGCTAATGTTCTATTCTTAGTATGCCCTCCCTTTACTTTCTGTTTATACAGGACAAACCTATGCATATTTCCTTCCTCCTTTATTAATATATTGAAAGCTCTTTAAATAATCATGTTTATTTACCTTTCTATTCCAAGGCTAGACCAATACCTACCACATAGAAGATATCTAATAAATGTCACTTCTAGTGAATACAGTATGGCTTTCAAGCAAATGAAGTTCTGAATTCTGTAGTAGAAACTTCATAAGTCTCAGCCTGTCAAGTGCCTCGGTCAATTTCTCTTCAAGTTAAAAGCTTAAACTGGTCTGGAAGACCAGTATGACAGCCATATCTCTTTTCTCTTGTAACATTATACCAAAATGTGCAGAGCAAGTCAGAATTTCAGAAAGTCAGGATTACACAAATACAACATGCCTTACAACTGAGAGTAGACCTTGAAAGACCCATTACCATAGAACTTAATTTAGGCTCTCTTCATTCCCACATTGTCTTGAGACCCTGGGAAAATAAACTTCAATTCCTCCTAGTTCTTCAGCAACATTGTTCAGCAAACATTTACTGATCTCTCAAAATGTATTTCTTGAGCATCCTAAAAGACCTGTGATTAATTTCAAAGGAAATATTCCCATTCTTCCTTATTGATTTATAAGTAATAATTTCTGTAGCTAGAATGAGAAAAGACATCAAAAAACACAGTAAGCTCTGAGTATTGAATTTCTGAATTCTGTGTTTCAGGATGAGCATATCAGGATAGTTAATGCGGTGTGCCCAGAAAAGGGCAACTTCAATGGCAGAGAACATGAAACCTGTTATATAAGAAACCTGTACTGGTTAGCCAGATAATGAGATGGTTAAAGTAGTTATGACAGGTGCTTTTCACATATTTTAAGACCTGTCAGGTGTTAAAATTCAATTCTGTGGCTCCAGAAGGAAGAGCTAGTTCCAATGATGCAAGTAGAATAGAAATAGATTTGGGGATCAGTACAAAAAATAATGTTCCAGCAACTACAGCAATCAATTTTATCATCTCCTTAGATGGCAGTGAGATCTCCAAGACCAGAGACTTTTAAGGAGGAATGAGATGATCACTTGATATTGTATTGTAGAAAGAAGGATTGGACTGAGTAAGACACATTCCTGTACTGAAATTCTACATTCCAGAATTTTATAGAGTAACACTTTAGGATTGTGGCTTAAATTTTCTACAGGCATAGTGCGTACATTTCTGGTCATAAGGCTATATATCTGGGCAAAAGGCTAATTGTTTGAGCTATAGTTGTTTATATGAACTTAAATGTGATTCTGCCTTTGTCTAGCCATGTCCTTGGTGTTAGATCCTAGTACAGGAACTATTTGTACATTAATGCTTAAATTTATTTGTCAAGATTGGGTATTATGAGTTACCCGTGGATTTACCCCCCACACAAACTCCTATCCAATAAAAGAGGATAGAAGGTGAGGCTTATCTTCCATAGGACTTTAGCATAAAATGTGATTGAGAACTTATGTTTACTTCCTTTACTCTCCATTGTATATACTACATTTGTTATTAAGATACCTGTGTAGGTTCATTTCTCCAGTCCCCTCCTTTTTTGAGATGGTGTTTTATTATATTGCTCAGACTGATTGAACCCCTGGACTCAAATTATTCTCCTACTTCATCCTCCCAAGTGCTGGGATTGCAGGTTGTGTCACCACATCCAACTTTCCTTTGATCTTCCATCTCATTTTTCATGTGATTTTAAGACCATTTGTCATTTCCATGTGTCCATATTTAATTTACCAACTCAAAGACTATGTTAGGGAGGAGGCAGGTATTTGTTGGAAAGCAGAGTACAGTAAACATGTTAAGACAAAGCAGAATAAAGTACCCTACACATATTGATACAGGTGAATATTCTTTATCCGAAATGCTTAGGACTACAGGTGTTTTGAACTTCATGTATTGTCAGAGTTTGAAATATTTGCATACATATAATGGCCTATCTTGGAGATGGAACCCAAATCTAAAACTGAAATTCACTTATTTTTCATATGTACCTTATAAGCATACCTACAAGGTAATTTTATACAATAGTTTTAATGTGCCTGTTTTTTGACTGTGAGCTATCACATGAGGTCAAGTGCTGAATTTTCTACTTGTGGCATCTTGTCAGCATTCAAAGAGTATTGGGGTTTGGAACATTTCAGATTTCTGTTTTTCCAATTAGGTATGTTCTACTTATTATATTTTGATGGTGGCCAGATTGGGTAATCAAGCAAACTATAATCTCTTTGAATACAGAAAATTATTCTATATTTTTTGAATTTCTCATAACACAGTAATTGTTATTAGGATAATTGTTTTTACTGAGGTAAATTACACTCAAATTTTAATTTTTTTCCTTTAGGGATAAAGAAATTTTCCTCACAAAGTGAAATGATGGCAGGTATAACTAAAATTCAAGAGTAAATGGTAAAAAGATAAGAAATTCTCCCAGGATGATGTATGGTAACTTTTTCTACATATTTCTTAATACAAACAATATTTTACTACATTTCAGTTTCCTCTTGTTAATTTGAGAATTCTGATTAAAAAGGGAACAATATTGGTGACAACTGAATGGGGAAATATCACTAACAGCTTCAATGTGAATGAGAAAGGAGAGAAAACTCAAGAAAAGTGTATAAAGACTATGTTCAGGACTTAAAAGAAAAGTTAGAAAAAAACTCATGGAGAAAAAAGTTAGGTATGTTATTGTGGGAGGAATTACTTGAAGCAGTAATAGAGCTGCCAAAGGAAGGAAGAGTATGTTGAATTAATGATAATTCCAAATCTGTTAAGTAGATTTACAAATCTGAACTGACTGCTTTGCTGGCTATCATCAGGTGAATAGCACATGCAGGTTAGACTGACTTGGAGCATGAAAAGTCAATATGACATGGTAAGGTAATAACATCAGCTGGCTGCTTTGTGCTTTGGTGAACACAGTGATTCAGAAGTCTGAACTTGAGCTCAATCTTAGGGTTGTTTTTATTCAGAAAAAGTGGAAGTTGATTGTTGAAGTCCTCAAAATGGTGGTTTTCTGCAACTGACTATATTAGCATAACTCCCCTATCTTGGAGGAAGAGAAAGTAATTTTTTATTTAATCTTCTTGTCCTTACCAGGTGCTCTCCTATTTTCTTCTTCTCTTTCTTTGCCAAAAAACTAAAGTTTCTACATCCTATGCTCTCAGGCCTCTCCCCTTGTTCCCCAGAGTCCCTACATTTTAAACTCATCTCCTTACTCCTGACTCTGTTCCCTTGAAAGTCATCCATGACCAGGTTTCAATCTCTCAATACTGAGCTTGGCATTTTTAAACATTTTCCCTTGGAGTGCTTTCTTTCCCTTCTTTTCTGGCACTAACCTCTTTTATTTGGACTTTTCTGCTGTCTTTCCATTAACTTATTCTTGTCCCACCACCTTCTTACTATAAGCAGTCCCCAAGGATATAATTTGAACTTTAATAGGGTTGACAGTAACATTCAACATTTCATGTACATGGAGCTTAATTAATCATCATAACAATCCTGCAAGGCTGGAACTAGTGAATCCTTTTGTGAAACCTTAATGAAAACTCCAGCTCTTGACCTACTTCTATAAGATAAATAAAAGCATGCATACAAACACCTGAGTTAATATCATCTCCAGAAAGCATAGCTCTCAAATTCTCTCCTATTTAATCTCTTCAAAAATCTACCTCATTTTGATAAAGTACTACTTAACCATCTATCAGTTCCTTCAGAATTCCGTCTCAAGAATTCTACCTAAAATTTATTTTCTAATCATTTTTTCCTGTCCTTGTTTTTGAATCCCTCAATCAGCTTAATTTGACTTTCCTCTTATTTCCTTTGTGTTCCGTTGTTCCTTCTTTTTATTACAGAATGTAGCAAGTGAAAGTCTCCTAGTCACACTTCTTCCACATATTTTACTGTTCACTACATTTCCCCACTAAAAAGTCTCTTTAGCTCTCCAAAAGCACTTGGTATAATCATTTCATCTGGTTCCATCTGGAGGGCCACTTCCTTTTGTAGGATGTCACCCTCCCTCATCCTTTCTGGATTCCAAGTTAACATTTTCCCTGGGAAGCCCTGATCTGTGAACACCCACCACCCCACAACCATTGTCCTCATAAAATAATTGAGAATCCCATGTTTGAGGATTTTTGTGGTGAGTTCCCTCTTTTGCATCAGTCTTCTGAATCTGGAATGCTGTCCATCCTTGTTTTCTACTAATTTAGGCATTGACCATAAATATTCTTTGACCCATTCCTGCTTTATTATTTCACTTTGCTGCTGTTCCCTGATTTTTAATACTTTTCTTTTTTCTCATCTCATCTATATCTTTCACATCCCTCAAGGGTCTAGTATAATTCTCTCTTAAGTGCCCCTTTTTACATTTCTATTATCAGTCAAACTCACAATATTTAGCAAAACCCTTGAGTTCTGTTATGTGTATACATATCTGATCTCTTACTAGTAGATTTGTAAGATCTTTAAGGATGGTGACAAATATCTTTTTTTCACTATTTAATACAGCTAATAGCCCAATATAAAATCAATACCAGCACTCAGAAATCACTGATTGATTGATCATATAATTGATTGCCTTGTTGATAGGCCATGGCTTCTATCTTCTTTACTTTTAGGTACGTGGAGAGCCAATATACCATTCAGGGAGACTACATTGATAGTATGAAAGGGATTACTGTTTTGCTGGGAGTTATGCCTAATCTGTCTCTGACCTTCACTGACCCCAAGCTAGCATTACAGTTATTTTTTGGACCCTGTACTCCACTCCAGTTTCATCTACATGTCCCTGAAAAGTGGAATGTGGATAGAAAAACCATCTTAACCACAGATCATCATATCAGGAAGCCTATGAAGATGGAATTAATTGAAAAGAGTAATTCCATAGCTTCAACAAAGACAATGGCCAGGTTTTTGTTTGCTGTTATTTTCTTTGAGGTGATTATGGTTTATTTTTTTATGTTCCATTGTCAATGCCCTGGCTTTAATTGGGAAGCTCAACCTAGAGATGGCTTCCAAACCTAAGAAGATGGAACAACTCTCAGCTTCAAATTTCCCAGAAAATACTTTTATTTCTCTTTCAGAAGTATTGATCCTCTTTCTGCTTTTTTCTACAATGAAATACTGGGTTTTCATTTGTGTTGATTCATCCCCCCTTACTCTTGTAATCTGTCACTTTTTTCTTCCAATAATTTCTAGACTGTGAGCTCAGGGACTTCTTTAGTTATCTTTATATTATGTCCTTAGGCATGTTGATTATCAAATATTATGGTGGGGACCCTAAATCAGCATCTCTAAAAAATGGCTGACTCCATGTAATTTTTCTGATAGGATTTGATTTTGTATTAAAATCTCAAATTTTGTTTGTTTTTAATATTATAACTATATGTTTTCTGAGAGATAAGATAAATAATGGTCTTAACATAGTTGTCTATGATAAGACATTTTGTTTTACTTATTATTTACTAATGTACCTGAGAACTGGTCATTTTTGCTCCTCTCCCTAAGCAACATGTCTTTATTTTCTTAATAAAGAAATTACTTTCAACTTTCTAGGCTCATAGGTTGTTTTAATAATTTAGCATCAACCCATGGGTTCTACTTGGTTTAGACAATTGGGATTTTTTTAAAGTAGTTGTCCTATCTTTTTTGATCTCTTAGTTCCCAGATTGAATCTAATCAGAGTTTTACTTTAGGAAATAAGTAACTGCCAACTATTGTAAGGTGAACTACAAATGTGTTTTTTCTCCTCCTACTCTAATTTTCTCCCATTCCTTCAAGTAGATTCTAAGTAATAAATGTAGGAATGTTTTTCTAATACATCTTTTTCTTATGTCATACCGTGTAGTTCTCAAAAGCAGAGCAAAGAAATAGAAAGCAGGAACTTTGGTTTACATCCAGTGCTGCTGCTATTTTTTTCTTGTATTAAGTTTTGCTTTGTTCTAGTTTATGAGAAATTGTCAGCTGTCAAGCACAATGAACTCCATAGGGAAAGGTGCTGAAAGTACCAGTCAAGTGTATATTCATTAATAGCTGGTGTGCAATATGTTTATAAGTTTGGATTGCTGCCAATTTTTTAACTACAGGATAAATTTGAACAGCTAAAAGGACATCCATCAAACAAAAATGTACATAAGAGAATTAGAAATGTGAGAGCTAAAACTTCTTAATCACATAATTATTTGTTTTTGTTTTTTTTTTGTTTGGTTTTGTTTGTTTGTTTGTGTGGTGCTGGGGATTGAATCCAGGGCCTTGTGCTTGCAAGGCAAGCACTGTACCAACTGAGCTATATCCCAAGCCCTCACATAATTATTTGAAGAGCTGCCTGTCATTTCACTTTTTCAAGAACTAAAGTACTGAAAGTTGATATTATTTCTTAGGTCTTTTTCCTTCTCTAATATTTATGATACAGGAGATTTGTCATCTATTAAATTAGAACTAGTATTTTTTGATCTGCAGATTATTCTTGTTCAAAAGTAAATTGAAGTTCTCTTCTTAAATTTTCTCCTTTTATAATATAAACTTACCTCTGTTTTAGAATGCTAATGTATTGAATTAATAACCCTCTAATAATTCATAATTATTACTAATAACACCCCAATTTCCTCTTTAAAGTGTTTATTTTTAAATTGATTTTATTTCTATTATGTGAGGCTACCAAAAATGAAATAATTACTCATTTTCTCAACCAAGCTGAAAGCAAGATGTGAATAGAATATTGCACTCAAAACAACTCAAGATGCAAAGCCATTGTTATTGATGCATATGTACTAATATTCTACTTACATATTTTGCTCTTTATATTAAGATCATATATATATATGATTTATATATATATTTATATACAGTTATGTAAATTTTTTCCAATTGTATTAAATCTGGTTACCAAAGAAAAATGCATTCTTGTAATGCCAGAGAGTAAGAAAGTGCTCAAAACAGAAACTGAATAAGCATATGTCAAAGGGACACCAGAGCCATCATATAGTGGAAAATGTGAACAATAAAATAGTTAACATAGTATTAGAATTTAAGACATAAAACTACATGAGTCCATAGTGATATAAATAAATGATTAAATAAATAAATGAATAAATTAATAAATGATATGAAACAGAGAACTCTCTCATACAAAAGAATTCTGAATTTATATAGTTTCTTCTCAAGGAGATGGAACACAATTTTCTACTTCTTAAATGGGCTGCATAGATTGACTTCCTTCCAAAAATTACAGTATGGAAAGGAGGAAAAAGTGACTGCAGTGGAAAAATTTGAAAAATACCACTGCAGCTAGGTGATCAAGATTAACATCAACATGATAACTCATACTGACAGTATGTACCCTTGAAATGATATGATAAGAAGGTCACTTACTTCTGTGGTATTCCTCCCCTAAACCATAACCCAGTTTAACCATAATAAAAGTATCAATAATCTCAAGTTGATGAATATTCTACAAAATACCTGACCACCTCAAAACTTTCAAGGTCATCAAAAACAAGGAAATTTTCAACAACTGTCACACTATAGAGCAGCCTAAGGAGATCTGTCATAAAAATGTAATGGATATTCTGGAATAAAGAGAGGATCAATTTTTAAAACACATGAATATAAATAAAGTGGGCATTTTGATTAATAATAATGTGTCAATGTCAGTTTATGAGTTGTGACAAATGTACCATAATAATGTGTAAACAATAAGGAAAACTAGGCGTGGTATATCCAAGAACCTTGAAATATTTTTGCATTATTTCTTAACTCAAAAACTATTTCAAAATTAAAAATTACTTTAAAAAAAGAAATGTATTTATTTGATTCAGGATTTGACCCAGAGCTACAGTCTAGTAAAATTTTCTTAGAGGAAGAACATTAACTATACCATTCATTTCTATTACTATGTGTTTACCTGATTACTCTCAAATTAAGCTGATCTAATAAAACATAATCTAACTGAGCAGGAGGATTTGATAAAGTAAAGAGAAACAACAATGAGGAACTCTAGGCAGCATGAGGAATGAAGAAGACATATAACCCACTTTGCTTTTTATGTTGATCCTGCTCCTTTGAAGTACTGGCCACCACCTCTCCTCATTGTATTTATTTTCAGACCCATTTACTCCCCTTCATTCTGTAAATATTTTAGTATCAAGCTTTGTGCCTTTCTCTGTAAACATAACTACTCCTGCAGTTGACTTTAGTATCTAGGTTATAACTTTCATCCATCCAATATATTAGTTAGGATTAGTTTTGGCTATATATAATAGAAAAGACCCATAAAATGATGTATACAAGACTGAAGCTTATTTTCCTCTCATATAAAAAAGTCCAGAGGTAGACTGGCCTGATATATAACATCTCCATAGTTCTTTTTTTCTGCTGTACTATTCTCAGCTACCTCACGGTCCAAGGTGACTGCTGGATTTCAGTCATTCAATGAACAGTCACACAGAAGGGAGGAGAAATGTAAGGACATACCCTTTCTTTTAAGGAGATTTAACAGAAGTTCCATATAGAATTTCCACTTAGATCTCACTGGAAGATTGTAATCACATATCTAGCTACCAGGGAAGCTAAGACATGTGTCTGTATACAGAAAGACAACATACCAAGGTTATTGAAAAGGAAGAGGGAATGAATATTAAAGTGGGTCTTTACTGCTCTCTGTCATCTCATTTTTCAGTTCTGTAACCTTATTCCAAGGATTTTATGATCATCTCACGAACCTACACCTATGTTCACATCTAAGACCATGCTAATAAATGCAAATCACTGAAATCTCAATGTCAAACATCCTATTCTCCCAACCATCTCTTACCTACTAAGCTCATCCCCTCTGGTACTTACTGCCATCAGCCAGTTCTTTGACTCCACTGGGTCCTCCATCAATCTGCTCTTCATTTCCCTGACCAGCAGGTTTAAAATCCACCACCCAGCATTATAATCCCGCCCTGCTATGCACTCTCAACTCCTTTGTGTCCCTTCTCCATACCTGCTTGGATAACCTTTACCTTGGTATATGCCTGCACCCAAAAAACTAAATATGGTAAGGCAAAATACCACTATGGTGAATTGACTTGTCTTAAATTCATAACCACCAAACATACTTAGACCTTCAGTACAATCAGCCATTAACACTTAGGTTTTCTAGTCAATTCTCTATCCTACTATTCTAGTTGATTATTTCACACCTCCTACCTGTTCAAACGTCAAATAATTGTCTCCTCTCCTCAGTCAACTAATCACCTTGCTGCCGCTTTTCTTCCTCTAAGAGATCAGAAACAAAGCTCAGGATATAGCTAAGTTGGTAGAGTGCTTGCCTCACATGCACATAAGCCCTGGGTTCAATCCCCAGTCAGTCCCCAGGGAAAGACAAAGGAATTGGAGGCGAGAGGGAGAAAAGTAAGGATAACTAAAAGTAGGTACTCAGGCAGTCAAGAATTTGGAAGGGTGAGCAAGCTGTTGTGGTAAAATTGCACCTCTTCCCTTAAACTGTTTTTGATCAACAGCAAGAAGATGAGCTCATAAAGAAACAGAGCAAAGAATGGGGGGTGCAATGTATATTAAGTAGATTTTTCAACTTCAACTTCATAATATAAGAACGGACTTTACAACAGTGCCGCTCACTCAGAAACCATGGCCTGTGTGACTTGGAGTTCCCCAGCTTTGGCTGCCTTCCCCATCACTATGCCTAAGAAGCATATCTTGTTAGAAATGTAGTGAGCAGTATTCCTGTACTCTTCACTCAGCAAATGTTTACTGAAATCTTGCTTTCTACACAATGTGTGCAGAATATGAAAAGGGATCAAATCTGGATCTATGCTGTTATCGGCTGTCAAAGCAGTGATTCTCACACTTTAAAATACACTTGTTAAAATGGAGATTCTACAAAAATCTCTACACCAAGAATACAAATAATCCAACCAACAAATGGGCAAAGAAATGAACAGACACTTTGCAGAAGATCTACTGGCAATCAATAGATATATAAAAAAATGTTCAACATCTCTAGTAATAAAAGAAATGCAAATCAAAACTACCCTAAGATTCCATCTCACCCCAATTAGAATGGTGATTATCAAGATAACAAGCAACAATAGATGTTGGCGAGAATGTGGGGAAGAAGGTATACTTATACATTGCTGGTGGGGCTGCAAATTAGTGCAGTCACTCTGGAAAGCAGTGTGGAGACTCCTTAGAAAACTTGGAATGGAACCATCATTTGACCCAGCTATCTGACTCCTTGGCCTATACCAAAAGGACTTAAAATCAGCATACTACAGAGACACAGCCACATCAATGTTCATACCTGCTCAATTCACAATGGCCAGATTGTGGAACAAACCTAGATGCCCCTCAACTGATGAATCAATAAAGAAACTGTGATATATATATACACACATATATATATACACACACACACACACACACACACTGGAATATATATATATGTGTGTGTATGTATATATGTGTGTATATATATATACACACACACACAATGGAATATTTTGCAGCAATAAAGTATAATAAAATTATGGCATTTGTAGGCAAATGGATGAAGTTGGAGAATATTACGCTACGTGAGATGAGCCAATCTCAAAAAACCAAAGGACGAATGATCTCACTAATAAGCGGATGATGATACATAATGGGGGGTGGGAAGGGGGCAAGAATGGAGGAAGGAGGGACTGTATAGAGGAAAAAGAGGGGTGGGAGGGGTGGGGGGAAGGAAAATGAGTCAAAAACTATTACCCTATGTAAATGAATGATTACACAAATGGTATGCCTCTACTTCATGTACAGAGAAACAAGATGTATCCCATTTGTTTACAATAAAAAATAAAAAAGCAGATTCTGCAGATGGGACCTCTGATCCTGCTTATATTGTAACAAACTCCCAGGTGATACATGAATGCTGCTGGTCTGTATATATAACACATATTGAGTAATAAAGGTTTCTCATAGGGAATGATAAGTCCCATTATCATAAAATCTTGGACTCCTCCCAACCCTAGAATTGTCTGTGACATTTTTATACATTTTGTGTGCCTTCTAATATTATTTTTTTTTATTGCTCTTTCTCTCTGAGTTTATTTTTTCTGGAGTTCATCATTGCAAAAATGCTATTTCTTAGCTTATAAGAGCATTCTCCTTTTTCTAACAATTCACTAATTTGTCAGGGTCTATCTACTATTAGACACTCCCTCTCAAATTATTCCCCAGGACCCCAATTCGGGCTGACTAGTCCTTCCTGTGGCTCTGCACAGCATCAGCCTCGAATCTTGACCTCTAATTCCCTCTGTCTGGAGATGAAGTCCATGGTATTATTCCTCTCCTGGTCACGGCTCAGAGAGATGCAGCTCATAAAATGTTTCAGCACACCTGAGGCCACGTGAGGCAGCCATAGAGAAAGCTGCACTGGTCCTGTGGCACTCAGCCCCTGGCATTCTCTTAGCTGTCCACTCGCCAGGCATCGCAGGGCCCAGAACTCTTGTGCTTCAAGTGTGGCAGCCCCACTGGGCGGTCTTTGTCCAGCGCCCCTGAGTGGGCGTTGGAGGTTGTGCACGCCCACCATGGAGATGGCAGCAGCTAGAGAGGCGGGCAGGCTGGGGAGCTGGGGTAGCGCGGGGCAAGAGCCCGCAGGAGTGGCCTCGCGCCAAGGGCCTTGTAGCCATTTTAGGAGGAAACCCAGATCCCTGGCCAGGGGTGTGGCTTCAATTTCAATAACTTTATTGGTGGCCTTGCCTCCCTGATGGCCAAACCACCCATGTTCCTGGGAAGAGGGAGCGCATCGCTGGAGGTGATCGGGGTGCGGGGAGTGTTCGCGGTACTGCGGGGGAGTCCCATGGGCGGGTTTCCAGAGTGGAGGCGGCGGGAGACCCGGGGGGCTTGCGGGAGTTCCTGTAGGCCGGGAAGTTGAGGATCACAGGGCATGGTTTCCTGCGGTGGGGATTCCCTTCCCGGGTCCCCAGGTGCAGAGGCTGGGCCGGGGTGCCCCTCACGCAGCCACTGGCGTGTTTGTTTCCTGCCGGGTGTAGCTCTCTGCACCAAGTGGCCCCCAAATCGATCTGCAGCCATGGAAAACACCACCAGCGACCGGGTGTCTGGGGAGCATCACCACACCAAGGCTGCATGCGTGGAGGGTGATACGGCCATGCCCTGGGCAAGGAGCACAAGATCATGGTGGGGAGCATCAGCGACCCAGACGTCTTCAGCCTGCTGGACTGTGAGGTACTCATCTCCATGCCCCCTACCGTGGTCGTGCAGCTGCTGCTTGGCTTCTGGACTGCTCCTCCTTTCCTTGGCTCCTTTACATCTCACTAAACTGGGTAACAGGATTTTTTTTTTTAATTAAAGAGATGTTTCGGGGAGGGAAGCGTTGGATCATGAATTCTTCTTGTGGTGCCGCCTCAATATAAGGCACACGTGGAATTCTTGTTTTCTTGGTGGTTTGACCAAGCCTTGAGCCACATATTTATGGCAGGAACCATAGACTTCTCCCCCGCCCACACCATCCTTGGATCTTCTAACAATTTATAAGTTGTAAACTTTGGTGGAAAACTAGAGGGGGTAGATTGAGACGCTGGCCCTAGCTCAGTTGCTTACATTTTCCTTGAAATGGCTAAGTGATTTTTTGCCCTGAAATTTTTTGTTTGTTTGGATCATTTTTGCTCTTTTAGGAACTCTGCACTTTAGGTTCTTTTCCTCTTTGGCATGGCTGTGGGCACCCACCACTTGTTAACTAGAATACGTGTGCCTAGACTTGGAGATTAATAAAGGGCATCATTTAGTTGACTGTTCAGTTTTTGTCCTATATTTGTAGTTGAGGTGTCTGTGCTTTCAGGCCAGCTGTGCTTTCAGGCCAACTTCTCAAGAGGGAGAGCCAGTGATTCCCAGATAGTTCCACTCCACAGCAATCCTTCAAAATTTTTTGGTTGGTTTTCAAGATGGCGGACTAGAGGGTGGCTGCATTTCATGTTGCTCCAGGACTCAGGATTCAAAAGAGGAGATAGAGACTTGGGACCAACTCAAAGCAGCCGGGTGAGTCTCTCCCGTTGGGGAGGCATCCCGGATGGGGTGGTAGTCCCGAAATACAGGGAACTTTGTGAAGTAGAGCTGCCCAGGAGAAACCCCTCCCCCCGCTGGAGCAGTGAACTCGAACAACTGGGAGCATCATAGAGGAGACCTCTCAGCACAGTGCTTGGACTCGGAGCAACCATTGGGGCTCCGGGTGGCAGCCCAGAGGAAGGGCTGTGAGGAGAGCTGTTTGGACTCAGAGTGACCACCTCTGAACACTGGAGCCTGCCCGGAGGAGGAGGAGAAGGAACAGTGCGGCGAGGCGCTTGGACTGGGAGCAACTGCACCAGAGCTACAGGTGGTTGCCAGAGGAGGAGCTGCTCTGTGAGCTATTTGGACTCAGAGCAACCACTCCTGAATGCCAGGGCCTGCCCGGAGGAGGAGGAGGAGGAGGAGCATGGCCGCTTGGATTTGGAGTGACTATACCAGAGCTACTGGCAATTGCCAGAGTAGGAGCTGCATGGCGAGCTGTCTGGACTCAAAGTGACAGTTCCTGAGCAGTGGGACCTGCCCAGAGGAGAAGGAGGAGGAGGAGGAGGAGGAGGAGGAGGAGGAGCGAGGCGGGTCACTTGGACTTGCAGTGACTGCATTGGAGCTCCAGGCAGCTGCTCAGAGGAGGAGGCGAGTGGTGAGTTGTTTGGACTCAAAGTGACCGCTCCTGAACACCAGGGGGCTGCCTGGAGGAGGAGCGCAGTGGGTTGCTTGGTCTCGAGTGGCTGCACCAGAGCTCCGGGCGGCTTCCTGGAGGAGGCGTGCAGCCGGTCACATGGACTCAGAGCGACTCAGAGTGACTCAGAGTGACTGCTCCTGAACACCCGGGGGGCTACCTGGAGTAGGAGGAGGAATGGGGTGGGTCACTTGGACTGGCAGTGACTGCCCAGGGCCACGGGTGGTTGGCAGGAGGAGGAGGCATGCAGTGAGTTGCTTGGACTCCTAGCGACCGCACCGGAACACCGGACGGCTGCCTGGAGGAAGAGGCATGCAGCGGATCACTGGGACTCGGAGTGATTATACAGGGCTCCAGGTGGCTGCTCAGAGGAGGGGCCACATAGCCAGGCGATTAGGTGCAGAGCAGGGTCCAAGGATCTAGGAGGCTTCTTGGTGAAAGAGCCCCACAGAGACATTCTTAGGGGTGGAGCGAAGGTTCCAGGACTGCAGGCAGATTCTCTGAGGAGTGGCAGCCTAAGGAGACTCATCTGCGAAGGGTGAGGCTCCCAGGCCCAGGACGTAGGACTGGGCCCCTGAGAACTTTGCAGAGGAAGGCTGCCCAGCCCAGGTGGTAGCTATAGATTGAGGGGAACCTCTAGGAGGGGAACTGACCAACGAGACCTCCCCACCAGGTGAGTCTTCCCTGCTGGGTGAGGTTTTCCCACAAGGATGGTAAAAGCAGAGACACAGACCCAAACAGGCCTTTCCTCAGCCCGCAGGCTACTTCCGCTTTGGATGACCATTGGTCAACAAGTGGAGGCACCTCTGCCCACTAGCAGGGAACATACCCCACCTGAAGGCTACCACCCCTAGAGAGACAGCTTACTTGTGGAGCACTGTGCTATCAACTTCCTCCAAGACTTCAGCCTACTGAAGGCTAAGAGGGGATATACTAGAAATCTTCAGGGACATTATAAGTCAATAGAGGAAATCTGCAATATCTCAGCGGTCCACTGATACCTGAACAATATGAGAAAACAAGGGAAAAAAATGCCCCAAACAAATCTAGATGTTACATCAATAAAACCCAATGACAGCATGGCAGAAGAAATGACAGAAAAGGAGTTCAGAATGTACATAATTAAAATGATCAGGGAAGCAAATGATGAGATGAAAGACCAAATGCAGGCATTGAATGATCGCACCAATCGACTGTTAAAAGAGCAAATACAGGAAGCAAAAGATCATTTCAAGAAACAGTTAGAGATATTGAAAAAAAAACAAACAAACAGAAATCATTGAAATCTATCACCCAATGCTCCAGGTTCACCTCCCGATCATCCGACAGCTGCCAGCAGATTGACCGCACACCACCAGTGGAGCACCATCTGCCTGTTGCTGCCTGGAAATTCACTGTTACAGTACCTGCAGGTTTGATTTCACGTGGCTGCTGCCATTTGACACAACAGCCAGGCCCTGTAGGACCCCTGGCCTCACTGACTGAGCCATGTCTCCAGGATCCCTCAGCCCAACCGATCACTCCCTCCCTATGCGTCCTCACATCGACTGACTGCTCCCTGCCACCAGGACCCCCAGACCAACTGACTGTGCCCTATCACCAGGAACCAAGACCAACTGATTGCACCCGGCCTCCTTGGTCTCACAACCACACCAAACACACCCAAACTCCAGGACCACTGCTGGACCAACTGCATCCTATCTCCAGGACCTCCAGCTGACCATGTCCACCCCTGAGCTGCAGCTCCCCATTTGCCAACACATTTGGAAGCCAGAGCAGCCATCTTGAATAATCCAGGAAGCTGTAGCTCTGATCTTCGGGTGGGGCAAATCCCAACCTGAGATGCCTGCTGGAGGCTTAAAGCTCAATGTCAGGTACCTCTCATACATCAGGCTACTGAACACTGGGAGGTTTCATTAGTATATGACTATTATACAGTAGATTTTCTTTTTTCTCCTTTTGAAAAATAATATTTAAGTTTTTATTTCTTTACATTTCTTGCTTTCTTTTCCTTCTGTTACCTGTTCCCTCAGAGTCAATTTCTCCCTTATTTACATGATGTTATTGTCCTCATAGGGGTTATTTGGTCTAGGATTGCATAGTGTCTGACTTGGGCACTGCTATTATTAGTCTCCCCTTAAAGAAAGGGTTTTGGAAACCTATACGGCCACTATAAGCCTATGGGGGGAAATCTGCAATACCCCAGATCTGCAGCACTAGAGGGGAAGATACATGAACAACATGAAAAAACAAGGGAAGAAAATGATCCAAACAAATCTAGATTCTATAGTAATAGAATCCAATGACAGTATGTTAGAAGAAATATCAGAAAAGGACTTCAGATTATACATGATTAAGATGATTTGGGAAGCAAAGGATGAGATAAGAGAGCAAATGCAAGCAATGAATGATAATGCCAATAAGCTGAAAGAGCACCTGCAGGAAGCAAAAGATCATTTCAACAAAGAGATAGAGATTCTCAAGAAAAAACAAACAGAAATCCTTGGAATGAAGGAGACAATAAACCAAATAAAAAACTCAATGGAAAGCATCACCAACAGACTAGACCATTTGGAAGACAGAACCTCAGACAATGAAGACAATATATTTAATGGGGCCAGGATGGGTTAGTGTTAGGGTTAGAGTTAGGGTTAGGGAGGGGGGCAAGAATGGAGGAAGGAAGGAATGTATAGAGGGAAATGAGGGGTTGGTGGGGTGGGGGGAAGGGAAAAAATAACAGAATGAATCAAACAACAATACCCTATGTAAATTTGTGATTACACAAAAGGTATGCCTTTACGCCATGTACAAACAGAGAAACAACATGTATCCCATTTGTTTACAATAAAAAAAAATTTCCTTAGCCTACAAGCAACAACTCATTGCTTCCCTGAAAATCTTGCTTTCAATTGAAGGAGTTACAGGAAGAGGTCAATTGTGTTCCCCCCTAACAGAAAAGGCAGATGGAACTGACAGCAACATAATTATCATTCTAATGTTTCTAATAACTTAGAAGTGTCAGCATAAATACATTTAATTCTTTCTGGTAGGCTGTTCAGGGGTGAAATAGAAAAATGGAGGAATTGAGGCAATTGGGGGATATATTTGAGGCTTTATAGGGAAATCAGTTTTATTTGCCACAGCAGTAGTACATGGAATTTGGATGCTATGGTTTATTTTTTTGGATCCCAATTGAGCACATCATCATAGAGGGAGAAATAAGAGTGGTTGAAAGGGCATTCCATGGGACTTTTTCTCCGTTCCTTTCTTTCCTCTCCCACTTCAGAATTTCTTCCTCATCATGTGGTCTGTCTCCCCAGCTATCTGTATTTACTTCTTTAAAACTTTCCCAAGGTGATCAACCTCATTGTATTTTTACCCCCTTTCCTACATCAATGACTCAGAATTTAAGTACATTGTATTTGTCAAACCATGACTGAAGTCGTTGGTGTCCTGAATTAAAGCCAAATTGTTCTGTGTGAATTGGGGCCTATTCTAAATCATTCTTTTCCTCACTCCATTTTTGCAATTTGGAAAACAAGAAAATGGTTCATATAATTTTTATGGTTGCACCCAAATCTAAGGGTTTTTGACCAACCCTTTTCTTTCCTCCATATTTTACTAAAGCCTCTTCAAACTATAATGTTAATTGTTGTTTTTCTTCTTTTATCAGTGGTTCTGCTGTTTTACTTAAAGTAATCAACCTTTTTTCTAGTCAGCTGCATTCATTCCTATCACAGAAGTGTCATGTCATAAGTGGAAGGTCTTTGCTCCAAATGTTGGAGCATTAGTAGTTTGTGGCTTTCAGATTCTAAATGAAAAATCCTAAGTTGTAAAATAATTGATAGAAACAGTGGCAGTGGGGCCTTCATTGGATGCTAGCCTTTTTCAGCAGACTAATTCAATGGTTCTCAATCTTATTTATGTATTGTAATCACCTGAGATTTGTTTAAATACTTTATGGAATATTTGAATCATTCACAAAGTAGGGAGAACAGTATAAAGAACCCTGTGTACCTCTTACAAAGTTTAGAGATAGATCAAAGCATGAATGAATGTGTATCATCCATACCCTAATCTACTATTCCTCCACCAATTTTTTGAAGCAAATTCCAGATGTCATAACAAATTATTACGTACCTCAAAAGATGAGGGTTTTCTCTATTTTAACATAATCACAGTTTTATCTGGGATGATTTTAAAACTAGATTCCCAGATCCTATGTCTGAATCAGAATCTTAGGTTATTCTTAGGCATTTGCAAAAATTCCTGTCTAATGCAGCCTGTCAGACAGAATGCATTGCTTTTAGAATATAGATACTAGGTTTTCTCTTATGCTAATTCCATGTAATATTGTAAAAGCCTCTTCAGTTTTTTTCAGATTTTTTTCTTTCTTTTAATTAATTAAGTAATTATTCTGTGCTTCAGGGGCTGGAACCAAAGGCCGCATGCATTCTAGGCAAGTGCTCTATCACCAAGCTACATCCCCAGACCTTGAATTTTATTTTAGATCATGTGCCTGGTTTTTCAGACTGTAGTTTTGAGAAATAGAGAGAGACAGTATGGAAAGTAGACTTTTACATTCCCCACCACCATCACACACAAAAAAAATCCTGAGTAAACTCGCTGTTATTTTTTAATGCACTTTATTTTGTTTGGTAATATCTTTACTTAACAGTGTAAAGTACTTTTTACCTGTTGCCAGTTTAAGGCAGGGTTAGCAAATATTTTCTGTAAAGGACCACATGGTAAATATTTTAGACTATGTAGATAATACAGTCTTTCACAACTGCTTCCACGGTGGCATGAAAACAGCAGTAGATAATAGGCATACAAATGAGTGTAGCTATTTTTCAGTAAAATCTTTATAAAAAGCACTGGCTGCAGTTTGCCAACTACTGGTCTAAAGGGATGGTAATTAAAAAAAAAAAAAAACCTAAGGAGTTAGTATTTTTAAGAATCCTGCAAATTAATTTGATAATGTATTTTGATTATATAATTGTTTTTGTTAAAGGAAAATGTTTTTATTGTCTTTCACTGTTTGAGGTGCCAAAATTTGCATTTCTATAACTCAAATAGAATAAACATGTCATAGGTGAGCAAGTATGATTTCAAAACCACATTTTGGTTGTAGTACTGTCTCTCACTAGCTAGGCCAACTCCTCTACCCTAAGCTACATTACCAACCACTGTTTCTCCATTTTATAAAATCAATGGTCTTTTTTTTAAATTAATTTTTATTGTAAACAAAAAGGATACGAGTTGTTTCTGTTTGTACATGATGTAACAGCATACCATTTGTGTAATCATACATCTACATAGAGTAATGATGTTTGATTCATTGTTATTATTCCCTTCCTCCCCACCCCCCCTTTTCCCTCTATACAATCCCTCCTTCCTCCATTCTTGCCCCCTCCACCCCCATTATGTGTAATCATCTGCTTATCAGTGAGATCATTTGCCCTTTGGATTTTTGAGATTGGCTTACCTCACTTAGCAGGATATTCTCCAATTTCATCCATTGGCCTGCAAATGACATAATTTTATTATTCTATATAGCTGAGTAATACTCCATTGTTTGTATGTGTGTATATATATATCACAGTTTCTTTATCCATAGATCAGGTGAAGGACATCTAGGTTGGTTCCACAGTTCGGCTATTGTGAATTGAGCAGCTATGAACATTGATGTGGCTGTATCTCTGTAGTGGCTGTATCTCTGTAGTATGCTGATTTTAAGTCCTTTGAGTATAGGCCAAGGAGTGGGATAGCTGGGTCAAATGGTGGTTCCATTCCAAGTTTTCTAAGGAATCTCCACATTGCTTTCCAGAGTGACTGCAATAATTTGCAACCCCACCAGCAATGTATGAGTGTATCTTTTTCCCCACATCCTCACCAACACCTATTGTTGCTTGTGTTCTTGATAATCGTCATTCTAATTGGAGTGAGATGGAATCTTAGGGTAGTTATGACTTGCATTTCACTTATTACTAAAGATGGTGAACATTTTTTCATGTTTGTTGATTGCTTGTAGATCTTCTGCGAAGCATCTGTTCATATACTTAGCCCATTTGTTGATTGGGTTATTTGTATTCTTCATGTAGAGTTTTTTGAGTTCTTTATATATTCTGGAAATTAGGGCTCTGAAGTATGAGTGGCAAAGATATTCTCTCACTCTGTAGGCTCTCTCTTCACATTGCTGAGAGTTTCCTTTGCTGAGAGAAGCTATTTAGTTTGAATCTATCCCAGTTGTTGATTCTTGCTTTTATTTCTTGTGCTATGGGAGTCCTGTTAAGGAAGTCTGATGCTAAACCAACAAGTTGAAGATTTGGACCTATATTATCTTCTATAAGATGCAGGGTCTCTGGTCTGAAACCAAGGCTCTTGATCAATTTTTAGTTGATTTTTGAGCCGGGTGAGAGATAGGGGTTTAGTTTCATTCTCTTGCATATGGTTTTCCAGTTTTCCCAGCATCATTTGTTGAAGAGGCTATCTTTTCTCCATTGCATATTTTTGGCCCTTTTGTCTAGTATGAGAAAATTGTATTTATTTGGGTTTGTGTCCGTGTCCTGTATTCTGTACCATTGATCTACCTTTCTATTTTGGTGCCAATACCATGCCATATTTGTTACTATTGCTTTGTAGTATAGTTGAAGTTCCAGTATTGCAATACCCCCTGCTTCACTCTTCCTGCTAAGGAGTGCTTTAGCTATTCTGGGTTTCTTATTCTTCCAGATGAATTTCATGATTATTTGCTCTATTTCTTTAAGGTACATCATTGGGATTTTAAGTGGAATTGCATTGAATCTGTATAGCACTTTAGGTAGTATGGCCATTTTGACAATATTAATTTTTCCTATCCAAGAACATGGGAGATCTTTCCATCTTCTAAGGTCTTCCTCAATTTCTTTCTTCAATGTTTTGTAGTTTTCATTGTAGTGATCTTTTACCTCTTTGGTTAGATGGATGCCCAATTATTTTATTTTTTAAGGCTATTGCATATGGAGTTGTTTTCCTCATTTCCCTTTCAGATGTTTCATCGCTTGCATATAAAAATGCTTTAGATTTATGTGTGTTGATTTTATAGCCTGCTATTTTGCTGAATTCATTGATGAGGTCTAGAAGTTTTCTGGAGGAGTTTTTTGGATCCTCAAAATACAGAATCATGTCATCAACAAATAGTGACAGCTTATGTTCCTATTTTCCTATTCATATCCCTTTAATTTCTTTAGTCTGCCTAATTGCTCTGGCTACAGTTTCGCGAACAATGTCGAATAGAAGTGATGAAAGAGGACATCCCAGTTTGTTCCCATTTTTAAAGGGATTGGTGTCTGTTTTTCTCCATTAAGAATGATGTTGGCCATGGGCTTAGCATAAATAGCCTTTACCATGTTCAGGTATGTTCCTAATATCCCTATTTTTTCTTTAATGATTTGAGCATGAAGGGGTGTTGTATTTTGTCAAATACTTTTTCTGTGTCAATGGAAATAACCATATGATTCTTATCTTTAAGTCTATTGAAATGATGGATTATGTTTATTGATTTACACATGTTGAACCATCCTTGTATTCCACTTGATCGTGGTGCATGATTTTCTTAATATGTTTTTGGATGCGATTTGCCAATATTTTGTTAAGGATATTTGCATCCATATTTATCAAGAATATTGGTCTAAAATTTTCTCTCCTTGATGTGTCTTTGCCTGTTTCAGTATTAGAGTGATATTAGCTTCATAGAATGAATTTGGTAGGGTACCCTTCATTTCTATTTACTTGAATACTTTGAGAAGTATTGGAATCAGATCTCTTTGAAGATCTTGTAGAACTTGGCTGAGAATCCATCTGGTCCTTAACTTTTCTTGGATGATAGGTTTTTAATGGCTTCTTCTATTTCATTGCTTGATATTGATCTGTTTAAATTTTGTGTGTCCTCCTGGTTCAGTTTGGGGGGAGCATATGTCTCTAGAAATTTGTTATTGTCTCTAGAAATTTGTTATTGTCTTTGGTAGATTCTATTTTGTTGAAATACAGATTTTCAAAGTAGCTTCTCATTATGTTATGTACCTTAGTGGTGTCATGATATTTCCTTTTGCATCATGAGTTTTATTAATGTGAGTTTTCTCTCTCCTTCTCTTTGTTAGTGTGGCTAAGGATTTGTCTATTTTGTTTAGTTTTTCAAAGAACCAACTTTTTGTTTTGTCAATTTTTTGAATTGTTTCTTCTGTTTCAATTTCATTGATTTCAGCTCTGATTTTAATTATTTCCTGTCTTCTACTACTTTTTCTGTTATTCTGTTATTCTTTTTCTAGGGCTTTGAGCTGTTAGGTTATTTGTTGTTGACTTTTCATTCTTTTCTGGAATATGCTCCATGCAATGAATTTTCCTCTTAGTACATCTTTCATAGTGTCTCAGAGATTTTGATATGTTGTATCATCATTCTCATTGATCTCTAAGAATTTTTTTAACTTCTCACTGATATTTTCTGTTATCCTTGTTTTATTCAGTAGCATAGTATTTAGTATCCAAGTATTGGAGTAATTTTTGTTTTTTTATTGTGTCATTGATTTCTACTCTCAGTCCATTATGATCTGATAGAACACAAGTCAGTATCTCTATTTTTTGCATTTCCTAAGGGCTGCTTTGTGGCATAACATATGGTCTATTTTCCAGAAGATTCCATGTGCTGCTGAGAAGAAAGTGAATTCACTTGTTGATGGATGGAATATTCTATATATGTCTATTACGTCTAGGTTATTGATTGTGTTTTTGATTTCTATTGTTTCTTTGGTTGGTTATTGTTTGGAAGATCTATCTAGTGTTGACAACAGTGCGTTAAAGTCGCCCAGAATTATTGTGCTGTGTTCCATGTGATTCCTGAAATTGAGAAGGATTTGTTTGATGTACAGGGATGCACCATTATTTGTGGCATAAATGTTTACTATCATTATATATTCATGATTTATGGTTCCCTAAAGCAGTAGGAAATGTCCTTCTTTATCCCTTCTGACTAACTTTAGCTTGAAGTTCACTTTATCTGATATAATGATGGAAACTCTCACTTTTTTACTGAGTCCATATGCATGGGAGGTTTTTTCCCATCTTTTCACATTTAGTCTGTGGCAGTCTTTTTCCATGAGTTGGGTCTCTTGCAGGCACCATATTGTTGGTTCTTTCTTTTTAATTCATTCTGCCATATGTCTTTTGATTGATTAGTTTAGGTCATTAACATTCAGGGTTATTATTGAGATATGGTTTGTATTCCCAGGCATTTGGCTTATTTTTGGTCTTTAATTTGGCTTGGTTTCTCCTTTGAGTGTTTTTTCTTTAAGGTAGTTCCTCCCCTTGCTGACCTCCATTGTTGTTTTTCATTTCCTCCTCATGGAATATTTTGTTGAGAACATTTTGTAGTGCAGGCTTTCTATTTGTAAATTCTTTTAACTTTTGTTTATCATGGAAGGATTTTATCTTATCTTCAAATCTGAAGGTTAGTTTTACTGGGTGTAGGATTCTTGGTTGGCAACCATGTTCTTTCAGAGCTTGAAATATGTTGTTCCAGGCCCTTCTAGCTTTTAGAGTCTGGGTTGAGAAGTCTGCTCCTATCCGTATTGGTCTCCCCCTATAAGTAATCTACATCTTTTCTCTCGAGGCCTTCAGAATTCTATCTTTATTTTGAATGTTAGGCATTTTCATTATAATGTGCCTTGGTGTGGATCTGTTGTGATTTTGTGCATTTGGTGTTCTGTAAGCCTCTTATATTTGATTTTCCATTTTATTCTTCAGGTTTGGGAAATTTTCTGGTATTATTTCATTGAATAGGTTGTTCATTCCTTTGGTTTGTATCTTTGTGCCTTCCTCAATCCCAATAATTCTTAAATTTGGTCTTTTCATGATGTCCCATAGTTCTTGAAGGTTCTGTTCATGATTTGTTACCATCCTCTCTGTTTGGGCGACTTTATATTCAAGATTAAATATTTTATCTTCATTGTCTGAGGTTCTGTCTTCCAAGTGGTCTAGTCTATTGGTGATGTTTTCCATTGAGTTTTCTATTTGGTTTATTGTTTTCCTCATTTGAAGGATTTCCATTTGTGTTTTTTGTGAATCCCTATCTCTTTGTTGAAATGATCTTTTGCTTCCTGCAGTTGCTCTGTCAGCTTATTGGCATTATCATTCATTGCCTGCATTTGCTCTCTTATCTCATCCTTTGCTTTGCCAGTCATCTTAATCATGTATAATCTGAAGTCCTTTTCTGACATTTCTTGTAACTTACTGTCATTGGATTCTATTACTATAGAATCTAGATTTGTTTGGATCATTTTCTTCCCTTGTTTTTTCATGTTGTTCGTGTATCTTCCCCTCTAGCAGTGCAGATCTGTGGTATTGCAGATTTCTCCCTATAGGCTCATAGTGGCCCTATAGGTTTCCAAAACCCTTTCTTTAAGGGGAGATCAATATTAGCAGTGCCCAATTCAGACACTATGCAACCCTAGTCCAAATAGCCCCTATGAGGACAATAACAAAATTGTCATAATAAACAAAACAAGTTCAAATATTATCTTCAGTAAAACAGATTTGCAATAAGGTCTGCAGTTTCTAATGGAGGACAAAGGGGATGCAGAGGGTTGTAGAATGTGGCTGTTAATGGGATAAGAAAATAATATACAGAAGTTCTAGATAATAGAAAGGGTGAGAGTATAATCAAAAGAAATTGGATGATAGCATGCAAAAAAACGAGAAAAAGCCTGAGGGAACAGGTAAACAAAAGGAAAAGAGAGCAAGAAAAGTAAAGAAATAAAAACTTAAACTTTTTCAATAAGGAGAAAAAGGAAAATCTACTGTATAACAGTCATATAGTAACGAAACATCCCAGAGTTCAGTATCCTGATGCATGAGAAGTACCTGACAATGAACTTCAAGCCTCCAGTAGATGTCTTGGGATGTGATTTTCCCCACCTAAAGATCAGAGCTACAGTTTCCAGGGTTATCCAAGATGGCCACTCTGTCTTTGAAATGTGTTGGCAAATGGGGAGCTGCATCTCAGAGTGTGGACATGGTCAGCAGGAGGTCCTGGAGGCGGGAAGTGGTTGGTTGGGCAGGGGTCCTAGAGGTCCAGTGTGTTTGGTGTGGTTATGGGATCCTGGAGGCTGGTTGCAATCATTCGGTCTGGGGTCCTGGTGGTAGGGCACAGTCAGTTGGTCTGGGGGTCCTGGTGGCAGAGAACAGTCAGTTGATGTGAGGGCCCCAGAGGCAAAGAGTAATTGGTTGGGTTGAGGGATCCTGGAGACAGGGCTTCGTCATTCTGGCCAGGGGTCCTAAGGGGCCTGGCTGTTTTCTCAAAATGGCGGCAGTCACATGTAATCAAACCTGCAGGTACCGTGACAGAGATCTTCTAAGCAACAGCAGGCAGCTGGTGCTCCACTGGCGTTCGTCGATGAGTTTTAAGAATAAATCTTCAGGAAAGAGGGCTCATGTCTGGGTAGATGCACAAAGTTCTAGCGAGGCTCTCTGTGGACCAAATTAGTGGTGGCTGCCACCCGTCACAGGAACAGTGTGACTCAATTGTGTTTTTTTTTTAATTTTAATTAATTAACTGTTTAATCTGTGGTTCTGGGGTTTGAGCCCATGGCCTCGGATAGGCTAGGCAAGTACACTGGCACTGAGCTACTTCCCCAGACCTTTAACATTAAAATTTTAATGTTTCTTCTTTATGTAACTTATTGGCTAAAATAGTTTAAAATTTTTTTTATAAAGTTTGGTATCTGTGACTTTCTTTACAGTTGATGATTGAGATCTGTTTATAGTTGCTTGTGAAAATATATACCTGCCTTAATTTTTAAAAATATAGCCATATTTTGTCTTCATTTTTTTCTTTCTCTTAAGAGGTACTCAGAAGCGTGTTATAATTGCCTGCCTATGAATTGAACTGGCAATAGGGAGTAGGGTTTTCTTTTTCTTTTTAAGGGCAATCTTGAGGCTCTGAAGGGAAAGTAATATATGCAAATTCAAAAGTTAGACTATGATTTATGCAGCACTTGAACATAAGCTATTTGACCATTTTTGGTTCAAGATGAGTTCTTTTTCTATGGTTTCGAAAAATCTGATTTATTCTAATTTTAAGGCTTATTTCCTTAGCTTAAGCCTAGCAACTCTCTCTACTCTAAGAAGAAGAATGATCATTTTAAGAATTCTTGGGTCACAATTTATTCTATGGATAACCTATTCTTTCTTACAGCTCCCTGGGGACAAAGAGTTTGTATCATGGCAGCAGGATTTGGATGACTCCTTAAAGCCCACCCAGCAGGACCAGCCTACTGTTATCCACTGGTCTGAAGGAGGCAAGGAGGTCTTCATTTCTTGGTCTTTCACTAACTGGAGCACCAAGATTTTACTGATTAAGAGGTGAAGATAAGTGTCTTGGTTGAGGCTGAGGGGTCCAGGAATGGAGCCTGACCTGTTATCCTTTCTAATAGAAGTGAACAGCCTAGACTTTCCATCGCCACCCTCTAGATGCTTTCTTTGGAATATGTGGTATTCTGTGACCACTTAGTATCTATGGAATTATTTTTTAGCCTCATTGTGAGTCAGATGCATTACCACTTATAATATCATGACCTCAAGAGAATTTATTATAGCTTTGTGGGTGTATTCTTTAGGATGGTGTTACACAGGTCTTTTATATGCTTGGAGGAAGCCTGTAACTGACAGAATCTGCTGCTGTGACTTCTGCACTAAAGCAAAATGCACTGTAAAATTTGAGGTGGTAGTGTTATGTAGTACTTGTATAGCAATGATGAATTAACTGATTATTAGAATGGCCCATATAACCAGATAGGTCATTTTCCAGTAATGGCTTAACAAAATATGGAAAGTACCTTAAGGACTCCTATATCCCAAATCTGTTAAGGTGCTTATACTTGTGAGGGATCTGTTCTGCGAGAGCAAAATAGTTATATCAAGATGAACCATTTTGAGAGATCATTGACTATTTTTTTCTAGGCATTGGTTTAAAAAACAAAGTTGTTGGAAGGGTTGGAAACATATGTCCAAGATTATATGGGTAAAGAGATTGGATGTATACAATATTTTTTACACAAGGGACACAGTGGCTTAGGGATATGGGAAGTCATTGGAATAATACTATAATTACCACTTGATTTTCTATATTCTGTCTTCTTAAAGGAACTTGACTGACCTTCTGTTTTCTTCTACAGCCATAATGACTTTATTGCCATCTTGGATCTCCCTGCTGGGAGAGAACCAATACAAGTTTTTTGTAGTTGGATAGTGGGTTCATGATCCATCAGAGGTAAGTCTTTGATCTCCAAAGGTCACCATGACTTAGCAGCCTCATTTTAACTATCATTGCTCTCTGAATTGATGGTAGCAGTTTCCTTACCCTAAAGGATTTCTCTCAATAAAAGATGGAGATGCTGAGTGTGATCATTTGTAACCTATAATAGATGCAGAGAGGAGGAATGAGTGGAAGAGAGGGATTTGAAAAGAGAATTCAAGAATTTTCCTTCTGCTTATTGTTTCAGTCTATGGTTACCAGTCAGGTTGGCATGATTGCCATTTTGACCCATATCAAGAAATCTGATTTTGATATAGAGGAGGCCTCTCAGCACAGTGCTGGGACTCGGCGCAACCACTGGGGCTCTGGTGGCTGCCCAGGGGAGGAGCAGCGAGGGGAGCTGTGTGGACTCAGAACATCGGGGCCTGCCCTGAGGAGGAGGAGGAGCGTGGCCGCTTGGATTCGGAGTGGCTATAACAGAGCTACAGGCGGTTGCCAGAGGAGGGGCTGCATGGCTAGCTGTTTGGACTCAGACGACTTCTGAACATGGGGGCCTGCCCAGAGGAGTAGGAGGAGGAGGAGCGTGGCGGGTTGTTTGGACTCACAGTGACTGCATTAGAGCTCCAGGCAGCTACTCAGAGGAGGAAGCAATTGGTGAGTTGTTTGGACTTAAAGCGACCACTCCTGAACACAGGGGGGCTGCCTGGAGGAGAAGCGCAGTGGGTCGCTTGGTCTCGAGTGGACGCACCAGAGCTCCGGGCGGTTGCCCAGAGGACGTGTGCAGAGGGTCACGTGTATTCAGAGCCACTCAGAGCAACCGCTCCTGAACACCCAGGGGGTTACCTGGAGGAGGAGGAGGAACGGGGAGGGTCATTTCAACTCGGAGTGATTCATTGCCCCAGGCTAGGGGTGGTTGGTGGGAGGAGGAGGCACGCAGTGAGTTGCTTGGACTCCTAGTGACCGCACCGGAATACTGGGCAGCTGTCAGGAGGAAGAGGCGTGTGGCGGGTCTCTGGGACTCAGAGTGATTGCACGGGGCCCGAGGTGGCTGCTCAGAGGAGGGGCCGCATAGCCAGGCGATTAGGTGCAGAGCAGGGTCCAAGGATCTAGGAGGCTTCTTGGTGGAAGAGCCGCACAGAGACACGCTTAGGGGTGGAGTGAAGGTTCCAGGACTGCAGGCAGATTCTCTGAAGAGTGGCAGCCTAAGGAGATTCACCTGTGAAGGGTGAGGCTCCCAGGCCCAGGAAGTAGGGCCAGGCCCCTGGGAACTTTGCAGAGGAAGGCTGCCCAGCCCAGGCAGAAGCTGTAAATTGAGGGGAACCTCTAGGAGAAAACTGACCAGCGAGACCTCCCCACCGGGTGAGTCTTCCCTGCGGGTGAGGTTTCCCCACTTGGACGGTAAAAGCAGAGACACAGGCCCGAACAGGCCTTGCCTCAGCCCGCAGCCTAGTTCCCCTTTGGATGACCATTGGTCAACAAGTGGAGGCACCTCTGCCCACTAGCAGGGAATATACCCCACCTGAAAGCCACCACTCCTAGAGAGGCAGCTGACTTGTGGAGCACTGCATTATCAACTTCCTCCAAGACTTCAGCCTACTGAAGGCTAAAAGGGGATATATATAGAAATTTTCAGGGACATTGTAAGTCAATAGAGGAAATCTGCAATATCTCAGTGGTCCACTGATACCTGAACAATATGAGAAAACAAAGAAAGAAAATGCTGCAAACAAATCTAGATGTTACATCAATAAAACCCAATGACAGCATGGCAGAAGAAATGACAGAAAAGGAGTTAAGAATGTACATAATTAAAATTATCAGGGAAGCAAACGATGAGATGAAAGAGCAAATGCAGGCATTGAATGATCGCACCGATTGACAGATGAAAGAGCAAATACAGGAAGCAAAAGATCATTTCAATAAAGAGTTAGAGATATTGAAAAAAAAAAAAACAGAAATCCTTGACATGAAGGAAACAATAAACCAAATTAAGAACTCCATAGAAAGCATATCCAGTAGGATAGAACACCTGGAAGACAGAAACTCAGACATTGAAGACAAAATATTTAACCTTGAAAACAAAGTTGAACAAACAGAGAAGATGGTAAGAAATCATGAACAGAATCTACAAGAACTATGGAATATCATTAAAAGGCCAAATTTAAGAATTATTGAGATTGAGGAAGGCTTAGAGAAACAAACCAAAGGAATGAACAATCTATTCAATGAAATAATATCAGAAAATTTCCCAAATCTGAAGAATGAAATGGAAAATCAGGTTCAAGAGGCTTATAGGACTCCAAATACACAAAATTACAACAGACCCACACCAGGGCACATGATAATGAAAATGCCTAACGTACAAAATAAAGACAGAATTTTAAAGGCTGTGAGAGAAAACAACCAAATTACAATCAGGGGGAAACCAATACGGATATCAGCAGATTTTTCAATCCAGACCCTAAAAGCTAGAAGTGCCTGGAACAACATTTTTCAAGCCCTGAAAGAAAATGGATGCCAACCAAGAATCTTATACCCAGCAAAACTTACCTTCAAATTTGACGATGAAATAAAAGCCTTCCATGATAAACAAAGCTAAAAGAATTTACAAAAAGAAAGCCAGCATTACACAACATTCTCAGCAAAATATTCCATGAGGAAGAGATGAAAAACAAAGAAGCAAATCAGCAAAGGGAGGAATTATCCTAAAGGAATTGACAAATAAAGGAGGAACCAAGTTGTGTCAAACAAATAAATAAATAAAATTTTAAAAATGAACCAAATGAAAAGGAAACCAAATCATATCTCAATAATAACCCTGAATGTCAATGACCTGAATTCATCAATCAAAAGACATAGACTGACAGATTGGATTAAAAAGAAAGATCCAACAATATGTTGCCTAGAAGACACTCACCTCATAGAAAAAGATACCCATAGACTAAAGGTGAAAGGATGGGGAAAAACATACCATGCACATGGACTCAGCAAAAAACCTGGAGTATCCGTCCTCATTTCAGACAATGTGGACTTCAAAGGAAAGTTAGTCAGAAGGGATAAAGGAGGTCATTTCATACTGCTTAAGGAAAGCATAAATCAGCATGATATAACAATTATAAACATCTATGCCCCAAACAGTGGCTCATCCATGTATGTCAAACAAATCCTTCTCAATTTCAGAAACCAAATAGACCATAACACGATAATACTAGGTGCTTTTACCACGCCTCTCTCACCACTGGATAGATCTTCCAGACAAAAATTGAACAAAGAAACCATAGATCTCAATAACACAATTAATAATTTAGACTTAACGGACATTTATAGAATATACCATCCAACCAAGAGTGAATACACTTTCTTCTCAGCAGCACATGGATCCTTCTCTAAAACAGACCATATATTATGCCACAAAGCTAATGTTAGCAAATACAAGAAGATAGAGACATTACCATGTATTCTATCAGATCATAATTGATTGAAGTTAGAAATAAATGAAAGAGTAAAACACAGAAACTATTCCAACATCTGGAGATTAAACAATATGCTATTATATGATGAATGGATAACAGAAGATATTAAGAAGGAAATTAAAAAATTCTTAGAGGTAAATGAGACCAAAGAAACCTCATATCAAAATCTCTGGGACACTATGAAAGCAGTACTTAGAGGGAAATTTATTTCATGGAGCGCATTTAATAAAAGAAGTAAAACTCAACAAATAAACGACCTAACACTACAGTCAAAGCCCTAGAAAAAGAAGAACAGACCAGCGACCAAAAGTAGTAGAAGACAGGAAATAGTTAAACTCAGAGCTGAAATCAATGAAATTGAAACAAAAGAAACAATACAAAAAATTGACAAAATAAATAGTTGGTTCTTTGAAAAAATAAACATAATTGATAAACCTTTAGCCTCACTAACAAAGAGAAAGAGGGAGAAAACTCAAATTACTAAAATTCGGAATGAACAAGGAACTGTCACAACAGACACGAGTGAAATACAAAACATAATTAGAAGCTATTTTGCAAATCTATACTCCAACAAAATAGAAAATCTCAAAGACATCAACAAGTTTCTAGAGACATAAGAATTACCTAAACTGAATGAGGAGGATATACACAACTTAAATGAATCAATTTCAAGCAAAGAAATAGAAGAGGTCATCAAAAGCCTACCAACAAAGAAAAGTCATGGACCAGATGGGTTCTCAGCCGAGTTCTACAAAACCTTTAAAGAAGAGCACATTCCAATACTTCCCAAAGTATTCCATAAAATAGAACAGGAGGGAACCCTCCCAAACTCATTCTATGAAGCCAATATTACCCTGATACCTAAACCAGACAGAGACTCATCAAGGAAAGAAAATTTCAGACCAATATCCTTAATGAATATCAACGCAAAAATTCTCTACAACATTTTAGCAAATTGCATACAAAAACATATTAAAAAGATAGTGCACCATGATCAAGTGGGTTTCATCCCAGGGATGCAAGGTTGGTTTAACATCAGGAAATCAATAAATGTAATTCACCATATCAATACACTTAAAGTCAAGAATCACATGATTATTTCAATAGATGCAGAAAAAGCATTTGATAAAATTCAGCACCCCTTCATGCTCAAAACACTAGAAAATATAGGGATAGCAGGAGCATTCCTTAACATTGTAAACGCCATTTATGCTAAGCCCATGGCTAATATCATTCTAAATGGTGAAAAATTGAAAGCATTCCCCCCAAAAACTGGAACAAGGCAGGGATGCCCTCTTTCACCACTTCTATTCAACATCGTTCTTGAGACTCTAGCCAGAGCAATTTGACAAACCAAAGAAATTAAAGGGATACGGATTGGAAAAGAAGAACTCAAACTATCCCTGTTCGCTGATGACATGATTATATATTTAGAGGAACCTGGAAATTCCACCAGAAAATTTTTCGAACTCATAAATGAATTCAGTAAAGTAGCAGGTTACAAGATCAATGCTAACTCATAAGTGAATTCAGTAAAGTAGCAGGTTACAAGATCAATGCTCATAAATTCAATGCATTTTTATACATAAGTGATGAATCTTCAGAAAGAGAAATTAGGAAAACTACCCCATTCACAATAGCATCGAAAAAAATAATATACTTGGGAATCAATATCACAAAAGAGGTGAAAGACCTCTACAATGAGAACTATACAACACTAAAGAAAGAAATTTAAGAACACCTTAGAAGATGGAAAGATCTTCCATGTTCTTGGATAGGAAGAATTAATATTGTCAAAATGGCCATACTACCAAAGTGCTATACAAATTCAATGCAATTCCAATTAAAATTCCAATGACGTACCTTACAGAAATAGAGCAAGCAATTATGAAATTCATCTGGAAGAATAAGAAACCCAGAATAGCTAAAGCAATCCTTAGCAGGAAGAGTGAAACAGGGGGTATTGCAATGCCAGATCTTCAACTCTACTGCAAAGCAATAGTAACCAAAACGGCATGATATTGGTACCAAAATAGAAAGGTAGATCAATGGTACAGAATACAGGACATGAACACAAACCCAAATAAATCCAATTTTCTTATACTAGACAAAGGGGCCAAAAATATGCAATGGAGAAAAGATAGCCTCTTCAACAAATGGTGCTGGGAGAATTGGAAATCCATATGCAACAGAATGAAACTAAACCCATATCTCTCACCATGCACGAAAGTAAACTCAAAATGGATTGAGGACCTCAGAATCAGACCAAGAGACCCTGCAGATTATAGAAGAAAATGTAGGTCCAGATCTTCAACATGTCGGCTTAGGACCACACTTCCTTAACAGGACTCCCATAGCACAAGAAATAAAAGTAAGAATCAATAACTGGGATTGATTCAAACTAAAAAGTTTTCTCTCAGCAAAGGAAACTATCAGCAATGCAAAGAAAGAGCGTACAGAGTGGGAGAAAATCTTTGCCAATCATACTTCAGATAGAGCACTAATCTCCAGAATCTATAAAGAACTCAAAAAACTCTACTCCAAGAATTCAAATAATCCAGTCGACAAATGGGCTAGGGAAATGAATAGACACTTCACAGAAGAAGATCTACAAGCAATCAACAAACACATGGAAAAATGTTCAACATCTCTAGTAATAAGAGAAATGCAAATCATAACCACCCTAAGATTCCATCTCACCCCAATTAGAATGGCGATTATCAAGAACACGAGCAACAACAGGTGTTGGCGAGGATGTGGGGAGAAAGGTATACTCATTCATTGCTGGTGGGGTTGCAAATTAGTGCAGCCACTCTGGAAGCAGTGTGGAAATTCCTTAGAAAACTTGGAATGTACCCTCCCTTTGACCCAGCTATCCCACTCCTATGCCTATACCCAAAGGACTTAAAATCAGCACACTACATTATGTAGTATGTAGTATGTACATACTACATACTACATCAGAGATAAAGCCACATCAATCATAGCTGCTCAATTCACAATAGCCAGACTGTGGAACCAAGCTAGATGCCCTTCAATTGATGAGTGGATAAAAAAACTATGGTATATATATATATACAATGGAATATTACTCAGCCATAAAGAATGATAAAATTATGGCATTTGCAGGCAAATGGATGAAATTGGAGAATATCATGCTAAGTGAGATAAGCCAATCTCAAGAAACCAAATGTCAAATGATATTGCTAATAAGTGGATGATGACACATAATGAGGGGAGGGAAGGGTTAGTGTTAGGGTTAGAGTTAGGGTTAGGGAGGGGGGCAAGTATGGAGGAAGGAAGGACTGTATAGAGGTAAAGAGGGGTGGTAGCGGTGGGGGGAAGGGAAAAAATAACAGAATGAATCAAACAACATTACTCTATGTAAATTTATGATTACACAAATGGTATGCCTTTACACCATGTACAAACAGAGAAACAACATGTATCCCATTTGTTTACCATAAAATAAAAAAAGAAGAGAAAAAAAAAGAAATCTGATTTTGAGGTGTTTGATGCTTTAAAACTAGATTCAAGGAAAGCTGTGAGACATCTTGTTGAGGTAATTTTATAATTTTTGCTCTCTTTTGCCTTGTTTTTCTTGTAACACAGAAGTGGTTTTTTAATTTCCTTCTTGAAAGTAACCTTTTAATTTTGTTTTCTATTTGCATTTCTTCTCAGGAATCTTCTGAATCATTTATATATGTGCACATATTTCTTATATAAACATTTAGATCCTATTCTTTATACCAAAAATGTCTCAGCCTAGTGTACTTTAACTTTTTAACCAAGTATGTATAGTGAGACATTTATTTTGCTTTGCAGCCCAGTACACACATACACAGATACACAGAAGTGTAATATGTGGTATAATGTTTGCCTTTATTCTCTGTGATGTATTCTTTTCTGTTTTTTAAAAACATTTATTTATGTATTTATTTAGGTACTGAAATTGAACTCAGAGACCCTCTACCAACTAAGCCATAACCACTACCCCTTTTATTTTGAAACAGGGTCTCACTAAATTGCTGTGACTGACATTGAACTTGAGATCCTCCTGCCTCAGACTTTTGGGTCACTGTGACTACAGGCATGTGCCACAGCACATGACTGCTATTGTATTTTTTACAGCACAATAGTGGGCTATAACCTACTCTTTGAAAACTCTTTCTAGTAATATTTCAAGTTTTCCATTGACCTCTGGTGGTATCACCCAGCAGAGACTAGATGTGTCTTGTTTGTCTTACTAAGCTGCCTCAGCTTAATCTGCCAGTGTGATGAATCAGTTGGCAGTTCTGTAGTTTTATGAGACCCTACAACAAGTAGAGTAGTCATTGGGGAAAAGTAGCTTAAAAACATACACACTCACACACACACACACACACACACAATATCAGGTAATTAATTCTTTTACATATAATCAAAATTTTGTAAATTTTTTATTTAAAAAATTCCCTGGTATTGGAAAAGATCTCTATATACATTTTTATTTTATTTTATTTTTCTTGCGGTGCTGAGGATTGAACCCAGGGCCTTGTGCTTGCAAGGCCACTCTGTCAGCTGAGCTATATCCCCAGCTCCTTTTGTTTCCTATAATATTATTTTTTCCAAGACCTTCATCTCTACTTAATTTACTATGTCAATATTGTAAATATTCTCCAAATCACATTCATAATTACTGTTTTGCTACTTTACAGTAAGAGCTATGCCTGTCTAAGAAACTGTGCACTGTATTTACGCTGAGTATTCTTGCTTTGAATTCAAAACCTACCTGTGCTACTAAGGAGTTTTACCATTGTGGACAGGCCCTTAATTCATTTGGTTCTGTATTCCATAATGGTAAAATCAGGGGCTGGACTCAGTGTTTTGCAGCAATCACAAGGCCTAAAGTGGAACACATTAATAATCACAGGGCATAAGGGTGACATGTTGTTTCTAAAACTTCATAGTATAATAATTATTTAGGAAATTTTGGATAATTATGTTTTTATTATATAAGCTCTCAAAGTTAAGTTAGACATTTGTTTTGACTGGTAGGTAGAGATTTAAAAGGGTTTAAAGATACCAAATTAAATTATGAGGCCACTGGTAACTACATTTTTGCATTATATACTTCTGGCAAAGCAACAAATGAATAATAGTCAATCATAACTATACAGAGAGAAGACTAGCATATTTTTGATATTTCTCACTTCCCTCTTTCACTTAATTTCCCAATCCATTCAGGTAAGCCTTAGAATACATTTTTATTAGGTTTTAATTTGCACTAAGTTTAGTATAGCCAGTTACTTAAACAATTTGTATTTTTGTTGGATCATGATGATGATGAAAAAGAAATTTAAAAAAAACTATTCTGTGTACTTTCCAGCAGTGTTTTGTGGATTACGTGATATAATAACTTGATGTGCTTTGGAAAGTTTTTAAGACACTGTATAATATCACTGTATTTATT